>NW_017306793.1:310089-312135 GCF_000935625.1 Nanorana parkeri | reverse complement strand
CCCTACATGTGTGACTCCTTAGGCCCCTTTCACATGAGCATCATCAGTTCAGTCAAGGTTCACGGATACAAAAAAGATGAATCAGTTTACTTTAGTTTGCACAATCGTTGTCTGTTCAGTTTACATCAGTCGTAGACATTTTGTTGTTATGGTAAATTCCCATGATTCTTTGCTTTCTTGCCATGCTGTATTTCGACATCAGTCCCAAAAAACGGATGTAACCTGAATTGGTGTAAACTGATCATCAGTCCCAGTCAGTCAAAACTGAGAGCTGATCCGTCTCAAATTGTGCACCTCAACTGACTCTGATGTAAACTGATGGTCATCAGTTTTCTTCCGCACTGCCATAAAGATGCACTGTCGTCCGTTTTTCATCTGCAAACCGGAGGGTTGGAAACCTGACAACCTGAAAGCTAATGTGAAAGGGGCCTTAGGCCCTTCTCAGATGAGGACCCGATCTGACACTCTATGTAAGTCTATGAGCAGCTGGGTTTAAACGGACATTTACACCCGGTTAGCCCCGTCTCCAGTTCAGTACGGTAAAACAGATGGATCATTGATCCGTTTTCACGGACCAGACCACACATGCCCCTTATAAATCAGATTCCCCATAGACTGACATGGGGTCTGGTACTTTTAGTTTTATCCTCCATCGCAAGTTAGAGGAAACAACTGTACTGACGCGGATGTCACAGTGGTGACATCTGCTCCGTGCCGCTCTGATCAGGAGAGGATCTGTTGACTGCTCCTCTCCTGATCGGCCCATGTGAAAGGTGCCTTAAAGTGATATTAAACCCTCAGATTTTTTAACATCAACCAATACTGTAATGTGTGCCTTACTGTAATCCATGGTTGTTTCCCTTCTCTTTGCTGCTCTTCCTTTTAAATCCTCATGTCTTCTCATGCTTGGGGAGAACTTCCCTTTTCAGCTCAGGGCCTCTTCCTGTAGTGCTGGCTCAGGTTACAAGCCTATACAAACGTATACACAGACACCGTGTATCCATTTCAGAGACAAGGCAGTCTGCTGCAAAACAGAAGTTCTGCAGAGCATGAGAACAGATACAGATTTAAAAGGAAGAGCAGCAAAGAGAAGGGAAACTACCATGGATTACAGTAAGGCACACATCACAGTATTGTTTTATGTTAAAAAATCTGAAGGTTTAATGTCACTTTAAGCCTGATTCACAACTAGGCATTTTTGAGCAGTTGGAAAAGATCTTTTAAACGCCCAACCTAAGAAGTCCCATGATTTTCAATGCCCCTGTTCACACATGACCAACAAAACACCAGCAGGAAAACACCAAATGCCCAAAAAGGTACATGAGCTTCTTTGGACGGTTAGCAGCCCATTTTTCTCCCATGGCAGAAAACGTGCGCCAGAAGCATTTTGCACATTTTTGTGTGTGTTTGTGCGCGTGTTCATCCATTGACCGCAATATTTCTTAAGCTGCCAGTCGAAACAAAAAGGTCTTCACGTGAAAAATGTGCCAAACGCGCAAATAACCGCACGTTGAATGTGCAAAAACGATGGCGCCTAGATCTGACCCCAGCCTTGGTGATCACCAAACAAAGACATGCTGTAAACTCTAGTGCAGTGTCTTGTTATATTTTCCACAGGGAATGCATGTGGGCCAGGCTTCTCTCTTCTGATCTTCATCTTCTTTAACGGTCATATTTGCCATTGATAAACGTTCTCTTCAGATGTAATGTTTTTTTTTCTTGACTTGCATCAGAGTGCAAGGACAACACCTTCCATAAAACTTGTATGCATGCAAACATGTACAAATGCACATACAGTGTTTAATGTATTGCTGGGATTTGTATTCCTATGTATAATATACAGCACAATGTACCATCAGCTATAGAGGAAAACAAATCCCAGCAATACATTATAGAGCGCCATGTGGGGGGGAGGGAAGTGCAGGCTTACCTGAGCAGTCTTCCAGCAACTTGCTTCTGAGATCGGACCTGTCTATCGGAGGCTGTCATACCCCCACACCTGCACCTCCTTACTACATCTCCCCGCGTCCCTGTGCCGATCGTGGA
>NW_017306793.1:275678-309946 GCF_000935625.1 Nanorana parkeri | reverse complement strand
CCCCCCCCCCCCCCCCCCCACACCTGCTCCTCACTACTTGTCCCTGTGCCGATCGTGGATGTGGGTGGGCAGGCGGTGAAGTGAGACGGGGAGGAGATGCGGCGTGGATGTGGGCGGGTCTGGCAGCAGCGAACGCAAGGTGGGGAGGAGTTGGGAAGTTGACAACTTTTTAAATATCCAATTATAATCGATTATGTCGCTTTAGTTGTTGCAGCCCTATCTGAAAGACACCTACTGGCTGTTTCAACTTCAGTGTCTGTATCTGTGACCTCCATGGGTTGTTCAAATTGTTCACTAACTTTTTGTTGTTGTTGTTGCTTCTTTCTTTCAGTGTTTAACATAAATATGGGTGATTCCTGTGCTAACCAAGATGTGTGCCATGCAGAGGAGGGGACCGACTCTACTGAGGAAGCCATGTTTAGTGTGGCGGACATGTTTCTTTTCTCACTCATTGTTGGCCTGCTGACATACTGGTTCTTCTTCCGCAAGAAGAAAGAGGAGACTATTGAATTCACGAAAATTCAGCCTACAGTGTAAGTGTTTTTATAATTCATTTTGCTTGGCAGTTGTATGTTCAAATTGGTGACTATGGATGTTTGCTAAGCAGAGAAAGTACGGTACTTTTATTAGAATTCTGTCTTAGTCCCACTCAAATTATTTTCCGGTACTAATATAGGGGCTTTTCACACCTAGACATATGCAGCAATTCACATTTTTGACTTGTGTGTTTGTGTGTCTGCTTAATATGTGTTTGGTTTTTTTTGTGGGTTTTGTTTGTGGTTTTTTTTTGTTAAAAACAATATCCAAAACTGCATAATGCATGTGTGTTTTTTATATTCGACTTTTACCTTTTTACTATTTATTTAAATAGGACTGCTTAATATATGTATACTGCTTCATATATATTTTCAAAACCTGCAAATCTAGGACTCCTTGTTGTGAATGCCCCACATAGAAATGTTTGGGATTTCTTTTTGAAATGAGTTTTCACACAGTGAATTGCAGGCATTTCATTGTGGGAGAATAGGCGTACATGTGTCTGTAGTCTTGTGGGTTATCCATGTTTGTTCTTGTGTCTAGACTTTTAATATGTCCTGTCCCTCATTGTTTCCACCTCCCCTTACATTGTGATGGTGTTCTTCTGAGGGGGAAGTCTGTAACAATATGTTTTGTAAACTAGTATCTTACTGTACATTTTAGGTCCCTTTCACATGAGCAGTCCGATCAGGTCCGCCTGTCAGTTATTCAGAAGGACCCGATCGTACACTCTATGGAATGTCTGGGCAGCCGGGTTTAAACAGACGAGTGTCCGTTTACATATAGTCGGCTCCAGCTTGGTCTGGTAAAACAGACCAATCATTGATCTGTTTCAATGGACCAGAAGTAATCTGATGACACATGTCCATTTACATCAGATTCCCCATAGACCGACATGGGGTCCGGCACTTTCAGTTTGGAGGAAAGAACTGTACGGACTCGGATTTCACATCGGTGACATCCGATCCTTGCCACTCTAATCATGAGAGGATCGGTTGACCATCTCCTGATCAGCCAGTGTGAAAGGGGTCTTTAACAAGAAGTCTTTTTGACATTTACATTATTTCTTGATCTTTTATACATTTTTCAGGTTGAGCACTTGGCATAATATGTCATGTAAAAAAAATGCTTGTCATGCCTAATGGGGCGTATTTATAAAGCAGTAAATGTGACATTCACAGGGGGTAATTGTTCCAAGAAGTTTAAAACACATGCACCAGAAAGAATTGCCTGCAGTGACTATTTAGTAAATGTCACATTGTAATAGACTTTGCCTTTTTTAAAATGTACTGGGTAATCTGAAGCAGTTCAACATTTCTCCATACATTTTTCCTTAAAAAGTTGGTCAAAAAATGAATGACCTTACCTGCTCACTGCCAGCAGCTCCAGGTCCGCTACGCTGCTTCTCATGAACATCCAGGTCGTGGAGTACACTCTCTATGCCCTTCACAAGCAGGGACAGCCCAGACTCTAGCTGCTGTCGATCAGTAGCTAGAAGTGTGAGCAGGGGAGTGGGCTTACCTCCAGGACCAGCTTCAGTGGATGTAAACACGAACATCCATGTATCCAGGCCGGAGCATGCACGCTTAGGTGGCTCCATGGGTCCCTGTGAGGGAACGGAGCCACTCGTAGGCAACATCATGAGAGGGAACATTCTTCACATTAGGATTTGAAAGCAGAAACAGCGTTAAAACAGAAACGGATATGCAAGAAAGGCAAGTGCTGGGGTCTACATCACTATGTATTTTTTTTTAGTTAAGGTTTAATTTCACTTTTACTGCTTTCTAAATATGCCCCAAAACTGTGAAGAAGCACATATTCTCTCTTTATCAAAAGTTAATCATGTATTTTTCATTTAAATGTATTACATATAGCGCAGAGAGTTTGGAGTTTTACCGATACCCTTTACTGGCTAACTAAAGATGCATGATTTCACGTAGCCTTAGATCCCTTAGTCAGGCCTTATAGACAAACCCAAAGCTAGGTCTAGCTTCAACCTGCAGATCACCCAAGATGGCTGGTTCAGAAAGCACTACAGCTATTCCACCTCAGCTAAATCAAATACAATATCAAACCCTGCAGCAAGCACTAAAGTGATGTCCCCAAATATCCAAAGATATCTTATTAATACCAGAGGTGCACCGCAATGAAAATTTCAAAACCGAAATGAAAAAAAAGTCAGGCCGAATTTATTTTTTTATTTTAACTTTTTTTCAAGTTTAAAAAAAAAAAAATATATTTTTTTAAAACTTTTTAATTTTTGTTTTAATGTTATTTATTCATTTTTATTTACTTTTAGGGGCTGCGGGGAAATATTGGGGGTCTAAACAGACCCCTGATATTTCCCTTTTAAAATTGAAAAAAGAGATTGAGGACACCAGAGTCCTCGGTCTCTTTTTCTGCAGCCCCTGTTATAGATCAGGAATCCTCTATACATATAGTATAGAATCCTCTATACTGATTGTTCCTGTTCATTCATAACCTGAAAACATAGTATGTTTACTATAACCACAATTATGAATGAACAGGAGGTGATGTAGATCACTTCCCATTCATTCATAATTGGGGACACAGTAAACATACTACATACTATGTCCAACTATTTACAAACACTCATCGATCACTGAGTGTTCGTACCGCTCTCCTTCCTGACACGCTGTCGCAGGAGGCTGAACAAGCGGAGCTCAGCCTCCTGTGATGGCGCTGACTGTCTCCGCCCACACCACTCTCCCGATCTGTGATAAAGAGGCTGAGCGGTGCAGGGAGGAGAGACGCCGGCTGCTCACATCGCTCTCCTCCCGCATCGCTCTGCCGCCTGTGACAGCTTCTCTCCTCCCCGCTGGGACACAGAGCAGCGCCCAGCGGGGAGCACCGCTGTATCAGCCAGAAAATGGCACAATTGTAAAACTGAGCAGTCTCAAATTGGAAACAAGCCAGGGCCCTTTGTCCAGTGCAGACCCATATATTTAGGGGGGTGCACTATATAGGGAATAATAAGACATGTATTTTCAGGTACCACAACTGGTCTGCACTTCACTACTATTGTTACTTTTGGATCTTTTCAGGGCTGGTCATGATCCGTTTAAAATCTCTTGCTGCCTACTTGCATGTGATGCCTGGATTTTTCAATACTCAAATGTCCTGTACACATGCTTATAATAAACATGGCTCAGTGAAATGCATAAATAGCAAAAACATGTCTAAGTTTAGTAGGTCTTGAGATGCTGGCGGTAGCTGAAGTTTTATAAAGCTCTGTAATGTTGCAGAACTGAACAGATCCTCTAGGTGTCCTCATAACCGAAAAAAAAGTGTACATTACATTTTGCTAAGTTTGCAAAAGGTATAGTGAAATCTCTCCTGTTTGTTTTTCATGAGATATGGTACTGTAGGAGAGAGAAAAGCTTTAGTCAGGTCTGTCTTCATTGATATGCACTATGTTATCAGAGCAGGGGTGGCAAGACCTCCTCACTTTCAAAGATACGATCATGCGCTTGCATGTCCAATCATGTCAGTTCACATATCTGGCATACATTGTCATGCATGTGTACTTTACTGTATAGAATACAGCATCTTTATTTCATGCCCAGGATGTCTGGAAGCAAGTGTAAAACCAGCAGTGATGTAGCTGGGCACCTCGGCTAACTTTGTTTGACTTGCAAACAAATTGGACTTAAGAACCTGCTCTTGGAATGGAACCCGTTCGTAAGTAGGGGACTTACTGTATAGTAAAAAAGTGTGGTTAGAGAACAGTAAAGAGAATGAAAAACCACAGTGTTGGCCACAGATCAGAACATATCTGTAACTAAATAATATGCAATTGATTGCAAAAGCCAGAGATTATATATTCTTAAACTCAAAATACATGGTTCCCAACATTGTAGTTTAAATCAGTCCACACTTAATATTTAAGTTGTTCCAGGATCTAGTGTATCCTAATAGTTGGACAACCCATGACATCTACCACCACCAAATTGATATGACCCCTTAATGAAAAGGGAGGTTTTAATGTTTTGTTTTGCCCTTCTTCCTTAAATTAACCTCCGGACAACCAGCAGTTAGAAAGAATACATCCCATCCAATTGTATATAGAGTAATCCAACTTGGAGAAGGGAAACAGTCTTCAGTGATGATAATTCTACACAGTGTATAGAACGTGAGGACGCCAAAGGACATTTCATTGCTACAGACTGGAGGAAGCACGGTCACAGCCGACCTGCTCCGAGGAATCAAGTAAATGTAACTATTATTTTCATCCCTAGACCAAAAGAAGCAGTTACCCCTTACAGTGCTGTGGTAGCCCCACTGCAAGGGTTAATAATAATTGTCCCTGCAGTTCTTTAAGAGCTGCAATGTGTTTGTGGGACTCTCTGGAGTTCTGCTTTATAACGGGCAAATGCTTTTGACTGTGGTGGTACTAATTGATGTGGCTGGGACCATGGCAAGGCTCACATTTACAGTACTTGATGTGTTTATTACAACACACAATTACTCTGAATATAACCTTGTACATTGTGTACTCCATACAGCTCTTTTCTATACACTGTGCTGTACATTCAACCCTACATTAGACTCCACTCTGAACAATATCTTGTACATTGTACACTTCACATGGCTTCACTTTGTGTACAGTGCTGTGCGTTCCATACACAGCACCTCTCCAACTGGCAAACTGTTCATTGGATATGCTACACCACTCTTCACACACTTCTGTACGATGTATACTGCACAACTTTCTACATTGAGTTATACTTCATATATTCCACACTGTGCACTATAACGCATTTTGCTCTTTTACACTGTAGTGTACAATCCTTACTGTGCACCTGAACCTCTGTACATTATGTTGTCCACATGGCTCCACGTTATACACTCTACTCTGTTATATGCCCCACACCTCTTCTACTGCATAGTATATATACCCTAACACTGTCTTTTGCCCCCACCTTCCTATTTATACTCGCTGGACTTTGTTAGGTTGGACAGTTGAATGTACAGGCATAAGGCAATAGGCACGATTCAGCCTGCATATGTTTTGGCCATATATGAGAACACTCAGTTTGCACAAGAGCGCTTGTTTAGGCTGCAGGAAGGAGGCTTGCATGTTACAGACAGTCAGGGTGCCAGCTTATCTTCAGACGGGGCAGATAATTATGCAAGGTTGGGGAGGACCGGGGCACAGGGATAAACCAGACTATTACTGGCAAAGTTGAAATGTGGCTATATCTCCAGATGTCTAAGGATCTTCAGATTGTTTTGACCATATGGTTTCTCTAAAGGTGACCTCTGCTGAAAGCAGAATTCCAGGATACTGTTAAAGGAGAATTATGAGGCGAGGGATTTTCACTCAGCCTCATAATCTGAGCCGACCTGTGACCATGAAACTGTAACAGGTCGGCTCAGTAGATCGGGAAGTGAGCGAACACATACTGTCGCTCGCTCACTTCTCGATCTATCCGTGCAGAGAGCCGTGACTGTCGCTCACGGCTCCCTGCAGGGATTCCCCCCCTCCCCTGTCCGATCCTCCAGCGCTGACTGGCGGAACGAATGGGGGAGGGGGTGGGTACAGCTGGCTCTGCCTCCAGATAGGCAGAGCCAGCTGTCACTCACGCAGCTGGGTGGATCCAGACAGCATTGTCGGGATTTGTTCCGGCTGCGGCGTCTCAGTATACTGAGCTTTGGGTGACGGGAGGACGCTAGTTTGTGTCCTCCCGTTACCCTTAGGAGAACTATGGGGGGAAAACCCTGACCCCATAGTTCGCCTTTTAAAGGATTTGTAATTTTGTTCAATCAAACTTGTTATTAACACCTATACACACCTCTCATACACTACAGAAAATAATTTTATGACTACTACTGGTTCAGCTTTACTGCTCTCTGGGTCACCTCCCTGCTATAGGTTCAATTAACAATCTGGAGGTGAAGAACTGTAGTAGGCTGATTTTTGAACCAGGAAATGGCAATGCCATGTGACAGGTATGTGTAAATCACAAGATTGGCTAAAAAGAATTTGGCTAAAAAGAATTTGGGCCCGTTCACACTAACAGGCCTCACTGGATGCGCAGCTACTGTTCTGCGCTGACAAGTAACACTGCTGATGCACCTATCCTGACACATTGCATGCTTTACTTTTTTTTGTTAGAACTTTATTGAAATGTCAGTAAGTTCTATTAGCTGTACCGTGGTGTGATATGGTTATACCCTGTTTCCCCGAAAATAAGACCTACCCCGAAAATAAGACCTAGTTGTGACGATTCCCAGGGCCGGTGGTGGCATAAGGGAGAACTTGAAGGGCCACAGGAGAGAATCAGCGGTGCCAACGAAGCCGGCACTAGAGGAAGGGAGGCGGCAGCGCTGGGAGCAGAGCCACATAAGCCGATGCTTCCTCTATAGCGCCGGCTCCTGTCACAGGCGGAGTGATACCAAATGCACTCTGCCTGTGAGGTACGGCACCCCTGATTGCCCTGATCACCCTATTCCTAACTTTGCCATTTTGGATTATTTAATTTGGATTTGCATTAATTTTGAATTGTTGCACATTAAAAAAAATAAGACCTACCCCGAAAATAAGACCTAGTGTGTTTTTTTTTTGAGCCACACAAAATATAAGACAGTGTCTTATTTTTGGGGAAACGCGGTACTATGTTGTACTGCATGCAGTGCTTTATTTCAGTGCACATCACTGCAACGCAGTGGTGTGAACTGAGACAATTTAAAGCAAGGCACATTGCCTTGTGTGTACGTTGACGCTATGCTTGAAAAAGCAGCCAGCCAACCAAAAGAAATCTGGTGTGAACAGGCTCTAAATCAGTAAACCTCCGTGTAAGTAAACGGTCTGCTCGGAGATCTTCTTTAACACTTCTTTCATCATATACATAGTCTGAATTGCCTGTGTTTTTATATACTGCCTCTGACATGGCATGTAATTACAAAACTGAAGGACAGTTTAGCAGCCACCTTGAGTATTCTGTAGAAGGGGGAATTAATGCAATTGTAGGAATGTTTTTTACATAGAGGGAAATCCCTTTGCGACAAATAACGAACACTGGCAAGTAACAAACTATTTTTGTGAGTTCAGAATTGTATGTGTATAGGCCAATGTAGTTGGATCTGTATGTGCGTTTATAATGAATTGATTAAAAAAAATCAATTAATCGAACGTGAAAATTTTAATCAGTACCAGCCCTAAAAATACCTGCACAATCTGATTGGATGCAGGCATTGTTCAGGTATTTTGACAGCCAGCGGGGCCGACTAGCAAGATACTGAGGCTTGGCGCAGTGGGAGATTCCTCTATCCACACAGTTTAGAATAGATAGAGGAATCTGTTGCACTTTTCCCATCTGACCATAGAAAGTCTGCAGATAATCTATAGGTTTATGGCCAGCTTTAGACTAGTTTTGGAATAGGTTGGCAACTTCCTCTGTCAGGTTCACATTAAGATGAGAATTTGTCACCAATGGACTTGTTCAAGAACCTCATTAATGTAATCTTAAATTTATTACCTCAAGACAGTTACTTCTCTGCCTAAGCTTGTGCTGATAATAAATACGGTCTCCTGAGTGTACATAATTTACTCTCTTTGGGTAAGTGTTTTCCCCCATAGTTCTCTTTAGGGTCACGGGAGGACATATACTTACCTGCTCCCGTGACCCACATCTCAGTATATAGTGAGCTATTGCCTGCTATATACTGAGAGCGCCGCAGCTGGGACGGATACCGACAATACTGTCGGGATCCACCCGGCTGCCTGATTGACAGCGGGCTCTGCCTATCTAGAGGCAGAGCCAGCTGTGCCTGCCCCCTCTCCCATTTGTTCCTCCACTCAGCACCGGAGGATCGGATTGGGGAGGGGTGAATCCCTGCGGGGAGCAGTGACCTGAAAGTCACCGCTCACTGCAGCGAGACGATCGGGAAGTGAGCGGATCGGCTGCATGTTTCTGCTCACTTCCCAATTGATAGAGCCGACCTGTGGCAGCTTCTTTGTCACAGGTCAGCTCTAACTATGAGGAATGAGTGGAAATCACTCGCCTCATAGTTCACCTTTTTAAGTGTTTGTTTTTTTTAGCCAGTTTATGGCTAGTTACTAGGCAAAACTCTTTTTCGTGCATTTTTCAGGTGCTACCATTGAAGTCTATTAGGCTGGGTTCACACCTAGGCGTATCGAATATGCAAGTTTGTCGCACGTTTTTACCGCGATTCGTGGTAAAAAAACGCGACAAACACGCGTTTCCGAGGGCTACTTGGCTGTATCCCAATGGAAACGCGCAACAAAAATGCCCCAAAGAAGCTCCTGTACTAGGGCGTTTTGTAGCGCGTTCATACGGCCTGTAATACGCCCAGGTGTGAACCCTACCCATAGGAAATAATGGGATTTCGGTGTTTGAGCGTTTTGCAGAGCGTAGGAACGCGCTACAAAACGCCCAGGTGTGAACCAGGCCTTAGGGCTAAAGAGCTTGCCTCTGCTCCATAAGAAGCTCATGTACATTTTTGAGCTACAGGTGTTTTGCTACAAGTGGCAGAACATTTAAGAACTGGGGGTTCCTCCTGTTGAGCGTTGCGGCACTTAAACATTCAACCTCAAAAAGTTCTCCGGTGTGAATGGGCCTAAGGGAAAAATGCTCCTTTTTGATAACAAATTCTTCAGTTTTATTTAATGCTCAGATTTGGGCACAATTGTGTGCGGCTCTTTATTTGTAACCACTAGCATACTTGTATTACAGAGACACATGTCTGCAGATCTGCTGTTGGCTTTCCTGCTGAGCAAAACTACAGCAATATGTTTGTATAAGGGATTCCTTCTGGGTAAGGAGGCCCATCGGGGAAGGCTCAGATGTGAACTTTTTAGTAGAATAGGATAAATGTCTGACAAAAGGGAGCTCATATTTCGGGATGTGCAGAAACTGAGATCAATTTTTTCAGTTTTGTTCACTGCTTCCTAACCTGACTCAAGTGTTCTGAGTGCATCTTCCCCTTCTCTTTTTTTTTAGGCTTTTGTTATTAAAAATGGCAATCCATTGGGAATACTTAAAGAGAAATGGCCTACATTGGAAAGCTTGTAGAAATATCTCTATATTTAAAACTATATTTTTAAATTGATCATTAAAGCAATAGCTACCGCTCATGTGAAATAGGTTACTGAAGATCCAGACCGGGCATTATAATTACATCCCATATTTCTTTGTCTGTGCCAGTCTTATATGAGCTACAGAATTACATAATATGGCATGTAAATATAAAATGCCATGATTTGCAAACATTTTCAGTAACACTAGAACTATAAGAACTGGTTCAGGGCATGTTTTTATCCTCTGTTTAATTTGCAAGAACTTGTTGAGGGCAAAATTGGACCAGCAATTTTAAGCTGCATGGTTTAGTACTCCCGCCTAATTGGTTTCCATGTTACTAAATAAACACCTTTTTTGTACTGATATTAAAACAAAAAAATTTAATAAATTGCAAAATATTTTTAAAATTCATTGTGCTTATTCCTGCCACCTTCCCCCATAGGGGTTGAACAGTATACTCGAAAACATTGAATCTTTCCATCATAGCTTGCATGTCTTATTACAGGAAGGATTGGTCCACCCTCATACTATCAGTTTTGTTTAGAGCAGACCTGCATTTGTGTATGGCAGCCAAGATCTGCATCAGGGAAGGTTCTGTCTCATCAGCTGCAAATGCACCCGCCTCCTCGTGAGCTGTGACTGCTTGCTATTGGTGCACCCGCCTCCTCGTGAGCTGTGACTGCTTGCTATAGGTGCACCCTCCTCCTTGTGAGCTGTGACTGCTTGCTATTGGTGCACCCTCCTCCTTGTGAGGTTGGGACTGCTTGCTATTGGTGCTCCCTCCTCCTCGTGAGCTGTGACTGCTTGGCATAGGTGCACCCTCCTCCTCGTGAGCTGTGACTGCTTGCTATAGGTACACCCTCCACCTTGTGAGCTGTGACTGCTATAGGTACACCCTCCACCTTGTGAGCTGTGACTGCTTGCTATAGGTACACCCTCCACCTCGTGAGCTGTGACTGCTTGCTATTGTGCCGGGATCCGCCCAGCTGCGTGACTGACAGCTGGCTCTGCCTATCTAGAGGCAGAGCCAGCTGTCTCCGCCCCCTCCCCCGTCCGTTCTGCCAGTCAGCGCTGGGGTGGGAATCCAACCCCTCCCCTGTCACTGCAGAGAGCCGTGACAGGATTGAGAGGTGAGCGAACGGCGGTATGTGTTCGCTCACCTCCCGATCTACTAAGCCGGGCCTGTGACAGTCTCATTGTCACAGGTCGGCTAGAACTATGAGGTGAGTGAAAAGCACTCACCTCATAGTTCTCCTTTTTAAAGGGAGGACTTTTTGGCTTTGGGTTAGTTTTTTATTTTATTTATCAAAATGCTGTTTAATAATTTTGATGGAAAAAACTTCTTCTCTTTTCCTCATGCAACTGATCTCCCCTAGTCCTATATAAAGTTCATTGGCTGTATGTTTTTTTATATTGGCTTTGGCTAAAATTATATACACCAAGCTTTTTTTATTTTTTTGAGCAAACCTATGCATCCACGATAATCGGACAATAAATCACGCTACTAACCTAATAATACACTCGCCTGATCCTCTGTCCCATCTGGCTTCTACACCAGTCCCCACAGCCTCTTCTCCCCCGGGCTCTGGCAGTTTTGTTTTTACCCACTGATCCTTTCTGTCCTACGTCCTACGTTTTTAACGCTCACTCATTGTACTGTATGGAGGAGCAGTTTTGTTGCCCTAGGACAGGAAGTATGTTATAAATATAGAACTGAAGGCCAAGATCTGAGTGCATAGTTGAAAAGTGCAGATGAAAATTCTGTCCACGCCTCTTCCTCGCTGCATAGTTAGAACTGCAACTCCTTTTTATTTTCTGATATTGATTGATGAATTTGTCAGCTAGGTGAAGACAGAAAGGGGAATGTATCAAAACTGGAACAGTTGCCCGTAGTAACCAATCAATTTCTATCTTTCATTTTCAAAGCTTAACTGACAAACTGAAGAGAGAATCTGGAAGCAGTTGTCCATAGTAACCCATTGGCTTCTGTCTGCTTCAGCTTTGCTAAATTCCCCCCAAAGTGTTGTAAGGTAAACTAGAAAACGAAACGGGAAATAATAATGGCTGTACAGTGTGGCAGAGGTATGTTAACTCCCAAGAACAGTTCAACAAAAGTACAACTCATTCAACAGATGCAACTCAACACATATATCTGTCCCTGGAGTTCTGCTTTAACTGCAAGCCATTCAAGAGGCAACTGCTGCTAAAACAGGGTTCCCAATAACCAAAATGACATCCTAAATTGCACAACTAAGAAAAGCTCTAGAAGGGAAGTATATAAACATTTGGAGTGGGAGGAATGTTTTTTAAATTCCCATTATGCGTGTAAAGTTTGTAGAACATGTTTGTTTAGTGCGTGTCTAATTGCAGCCCAGATGTGTCATACAGCGAGATGGTAAAGGGTAAGAACTAGTAAATTGGTATAGGAGTGGGAGGCTAGACGGGGATCCCGTCTGTGATGCACAGTTTCCTGGGAAACCTGATGGTGGCGGAAGGAAGGGGAGTGTGGGCTTACTTATTCTACACAGATAAAGAGCAAGTAGAGGAAGAAAGGAGGAGGGGAGAAGAGGGAGCTAAGAAGCAGTGGATCTTGGGATCTTTCATTCTCCCTTCCCATTATTTTTTCATTCTTGCCAGATGTGAAGGATTCTATTGTATTTTTTTTTTTTTTTTTTTTTTTTTTTTTTCTTTTCTTTTTTCCCCTTGTTCTGTTTGAACGGCTTCTAAGAAGTCACTTTTCTGGAGGGATGCTTTGTAAAACCGCTTTAAGAATTAGTTACCTTTATGACTGCAACAGTGTTAACTATTTGTCTGGAGCAGTCTGATCCCCCCTCTACACGGAGTGTTCAACTATGGTTGGAGAATGAAAAGCCATTTGGACCTCCGATTACCAGCAGCTGGAAGTCTCTGGAGTATTCCTAAACTCAGTGCTGTCTAAACTCGGAAGACTCCTAAAGTAGCATTTGCCAAAAGATGGGATGCTTCAGCTCAGTCCCGCAAGAAGATCTCAAAGTAGTTGGGTGAGTTTGGCTGTGTGGTATGTCTGCTACAACAATTTGTTGTAGCCGGGACCCATGTGTCTCTGTAGAGTGATTTGTGCAGATTGATGTAGCTGAAAAAGTTGGACTGAGACAGACTTTCCTGGTTTTGTTTCCAGTGCCGTTTGAACTTTCTGCTCGTGAGAACACAAGTTTCATGTTTCCTCTCAGGGAGTGGAGCTCCAGACATGCTCATTCTATTAGTGCCATGTCCAAGTTGAACTAAATGCAGTCTCCTCTTCTTGAGTTTGGTTTTCTGTTTTTTTTTTTTTAAGCTTCTCTAAACTACTTTTAAATTCAATAGGCGTATAAAAGTTTTTGCTTCTCTTTTGCTGTGCTGCTAGACCAAAGCTGGTCTGGAAACTTTTCTATAATATATTTTCTTAGAAATAGGGAAAAGGAATGCTACAATAATCTGTAATCAGTTCCTATTTTTTGTTACAGTAACAGCGCAATAAACAAGAATTTTATTTGCATTGAGGTGTGTGTATATGTACACACACACACACACACACACACACACACACACACACACACACACACACACACACACACACACACACACACACACACACACATTGTTTGTATGTATATTCTCTATATATCTCCAATCTATATCTATCTCTGAGTGAGTGTGTATCTGTCTGTGTATACATGTATTTATTATATTTTTACTACAAAACTCTACATATATTTTGTCTTCATTTAGAAATGGTTCACTAAACCTGTGCAGGTCTATGTTAAGTACCAGTGTTAGATATGCATACGTAATATGCGCCAGACTTTTGTTTTTATTTATTTATTTTTGTCATAATCCTTATAAAATACTCAGCGGTTTTTGTAGCATGGCTTGTTGATGATTTTTACAAAGTTTGTTTTTGTCCTAAACATTAAAGTGACACTAAACTCAGGAATTAAATCTTAAAAATACATTTAAGTACCTTTTGAACTATTCACAAAAATGTATCTTATTTGTGTATCACTCGGCTGTAGCTCCTCAAATCATCTCTGAATTGGTGCTGACACTGTCCTTCCTTCTGGAGGGTGGCTACTTTTGTTCCCCATACTCTCTGTGTGTATTGCAAAGTAGTCACCGGTCCAAGCTCACTCCTGGGATGAACTTCAATCTCACGTTTAGTTTACTCGAGATTGTAGTCCAATCACAGGAGTGAGCTTGAAGCAGTAGCTATTTTACAACACACACAAGGACCATAGGGAACAAAGTAGCCACCCTACAGAAGGAAGGACTGTGTCGGCAAGTCAGAGGATCAAATCAGAGATGATTTGAGGATCCACAGCCGAGTGATACACAAGATATATTATTGTTAATGGTTAAGGTACTTTAAATGCATTTCTAAGGTTTACCTGCTAAGTGTCACTCTGAGGGCTAGTTTACACCAGAATTGCTCAGCTGCAGTGTGATGCGGTTTGCCGAGATTTTACAGCGATTGGCACGTTTTTAGTTTTTGCCTAAAATGGGATTTCAGGTGAGTTTGCATGTGTTCTATTGCAATCCGATGCAGCTACAATAGGGCAAGCAGTATGAATGCATCGGAACGTACTGCACTTGTGTGAACAGAGCACCAGAAATTACATAGGAATTCATTGTGATGCATTTTGGATGCAGCTAAACTGAATGCACTGCATCTGGTGTGAACTAGCCCTAAGCCTTAATTTTTTTTTATTTTGTAATATTTTTTTTTTTTTTAAATCCTATACCCATTTTATGGACCTTGTCACATAGTACGGAAGGTAACAATGACCATGTAACTGTAAAAGTTAACATATGGCACAAGGTTCGTAAAATGAAAACAGATTCTATCACTGACAAAAGTTTTAAACTATTGGCTTTAACATGGTGTTTATCCTTCAGTATAATATATTAGGGATACCTTTTCTTAATGACAAAGGTCAATTGACAACATAATAATTTGACCTACATTTTATTAATGTCTTGTTTCCTGCTGTGCTGTGTGTTTGCAGAGTCCCAATGTGCACATTTACTTAGAAATTACATTTGTTGGTTCAGTGTGCAAACTGCATGTATTTTTAAAAGTGAAATGCTAGAAATGAGCTCTAAATAGGAGACTGGAATAAAAGCTATTCACTCCATTTTACTCTCTAATATTTTGTGGTGAGCTTGTTTCCCATATGTAGTGGAGGTAGCTGTTACCACACAGAAGGGAGGACCAGTGTTAAGGAAATGATGCATTATCTTGAATGTTGATTGTATTTGGGGGCACAATCTCTGCTTATGAATTTACAGCCGCTTATACAAGTCATCGTTCCAAGTATTTTACAATGTAGTAAATTATGCAATAGTTTTTTTTTGTACAGAGAAATATAACTTTTCTGTATGTCAAAAAGTGGTAAAATTGTGCATTTTGTTTTGTGTAGGACAACCTCTACCAGGGAGAGCAGCTTTGTGGAAAAGATGAAAAAGACGGTAAGTTACAATGTTATTGTTTATGATGCCTTTGGGAATGTTTCATATGAAAATTGACACCGAGTTGTATTGGAGTGGCATTTCTCATCATTACTATGTACGCAGTAAGCAACATAGAATACAGAATAATATTTTCCCAATTATATTTATTCAATTTATTTATGTCGAAGTTACATGATCTCTTCCAGTCACTGTTGTGTTAAGCAGGAGAGAACTCCACTAAGTACTGCAGGTTACACATCACAGTCTACATTTTGCAGCCCATTCATAAAAAATAAGGCTGTCGTACCTGTGGAGTAATCTAGCAAACTATGGAAAATGGTGATGTCTTCTATTCTGTTCTTAGCTGGCAAAGACACTGGGTGTCACTTGCCACTTTTTTTTATTTTTATTTTTAAATCATTTTCTGCAACAGGAAGTACCTACATGAATAGATCACCTGGTATTCTTTTAATGAAAGATACAGATGTCAAAGTTTTACAAAGTCTTTTATAGGATCATTAATTCTGGTCAGCTAGGAAAGCTGTTTTTGGTTTTCTTTACACATAGTCTGATCTACACAGATTGTGTCAGTCCAGTTAGAGGGGACATTTTGGTTTGGAGTTTAATAAATGAATGCTGTTTTGTGTGTGGTGGTTTTTAAAAAAATTTTTTTTTACCAGTTATTAGACCCATGTTACGTGTCTAAGGAGTATATAAGCATGCTTGATAAAAGAGTGTATGTTTGTGACAATCATTCTAAAGAACATATGGGCGTAGGGATGTACTTATGTTGAAATCATCCTGTGTAGCTAAGTAACGAGCATTTGGCTTTAACTGCCTGTACCATATGGATCCAGTATACTTCAATTTTTTTCCCCCTCTTTGTATGTAGGGAAAAAACATAGTTGTATTTTATGGGTCTCAAACGGGAACAGGAGAGGAATTTGCCAATAGACTTGCAAAAGATGCCCACCGTTATGGCATGCGTGGTATGGCGGCTGACCCTGAAGAGTTTGAAATGGTGAGTACGGTATCGGTTACCCAAGCAATATCTGGTACGTTTGTTGCTATAATTACTAATGTAGATGGTGATTTTTTTCTTCTTTGATTAGTAATGCTGAACAGCATTTCTCTTAGTCTTATTGAGAACACACAGTCCATGTAGCTAATCTACAAATCTGTGTTTAAAATACAGCCATTAAAAAAATAATTAATCAGCTAGAACATAATCACGTTGCCCCAAAACCTCTAAATACACCTTTTTAATTTGCCCAAAATATATACCGTACTTACTAAAGTTCCACTTTATAGGGAATCTATCATTTATCATAGTTTATGGAAGTTGCCATTGCTATATTCTCCTTTTGAAAATGGTGTTTCTCTGGCTTTTATTCTAATGCATTGATTTTAATGCTGTCTGAGTCTTGACCCTGAAGTATAGAGACACTATTCTATCACTCATTTACAGCACGCTTGTTCCAGGTCTGGCACCGAAACCTGTTAAAGTCCAGCCAGGCAGCTAGAATTTTTAGAAGACCTGCAATGGCAGCCCCCATACGATGGTTGCTTTAAAACGTAGAGTGCAAACAGATTATTCTGAAAGTTACATTTAGGAGAAACGGGAATTTTCTGATTTAACAGCCTTTCCAGTTTCAGATAAAGGAGTGGTAATAGATTATATTTAGATGTTCAGCCATAAAAAAACTATAGAAACTTTTTTGTTTAGACTATAGTTATCCAGCATTCTGAAATTGTATATTCATGCTGATTGTTGTTCAACATATTAACAGTGACAGATTACTCTGGGTCTGCCTAGCCCACACCTTTTATGGTGGGGCTGCTCATAGGTCATGGATTCGCTTACTCTAGACCAGAAAAACGTTTTGCATTTTGAACTGAGGGGAAGACAGGTTTCAGTAATTTAATACCAGGATTTCAAATGTATTTGATTTGGTGCATAGATGCGTTTTGTGCAGCGGCTGGTGTGAATGGGACCCTAAAAAGTGATAACAAGGATATGCGACATGTTTTAATGATCTAAGCCGGCATTTTTCAACCTTTTTTTTGTTTTTCAGTTTGTTTTTTTTCTTTTTCTAGTCACGGCATTCTTTAAAAGTATGCAAAAACTTGAGGCACCCCAGACTAAAATGTAAAGAAATACTTGTAACCCTCCAAATCCATACCAGACTGTTATCCCATATAAGGTCCTGGTATGAATTTTAAGGGGGTACACCATGCAAAAACACAAAAGAATGGATTCCCCTTACAAATCCGGCACCTCCTTCACATCAGAGCCCCTCCCTCATTACACCAGAGTTTTTTCCATGCTACACCACAGTTCCTCCCCCTGTTAAGCCAGCGTGTGTCGTCCCACCATTTACACCAAAAATCTCCGCCCACCCTTCACATCAGAAGTTGCAGCCTTTTCTGAATGGATATCACCCTCCCTGGATTAGTGTAATTCCTATACATGGTGCTGGTGGCCAGCCTGTCTGCACCATGGAAAGGCATGATGCTCACTTGAGTAGATTAGAAGGCTGGTCTAAACAATCATGGCTATACTGTGATCTAATGATATTTTTTAGTTCTTTACAAAATGGGTGTTTGTTTCTTTTATCTTAAATTAAAAAATGGTTTATCTTTTTTTTAATTGGATTTTTTGACTGATTTGCTAAAAAAAAAAGTAAAAAATCCCATTACTAGAACAGTTTATTGAAAAGTTTTTACATTGAGGGACTTTAGCATTCCAGGGTAACTTTACAAAAGGTGCGTGTTGGCACAATCACCACTCTTTTAGGCTGGGTTCACAGCATTTTCCGGACCAGATCTGGAACATTGCATTTTTGCCGCAATTGGAATTTTTAATTTTTTTTTTAAAGCTTAAAATGGTCTTACAGGTGCGTTCCATGCGTTTTTGATGCTTTCCAGTGCATTCCAGACGAGACGAAATTGGTTAAGCAGTATTTTTTCTGGTCTGGTTTGGAATGGACTGCGCTGGTGGGAACAGAGGATAGAAATAGCATAGGGATACATTGGGATGCATTTTGGGTCCAGAAACGGTCTGGTCTGGAGGTAATCTGGATGTGGTGTGAATTGGCCCTAAGGGCTTGTGTAGACAAGCAAATACAGCATACTTTCAGATGCATTATGCTTTCATTTGAGACGATCCTGATCTTAGGCTGGGTTCACACCATTTTCCGGGCCAGTTCTGGAACAGATCTGGAACATAGTGCATTGCATTTTTACCAAGATTTTTCCGCGACTGGAATTTTTTTTAGCTTAAAATGGTCTTACAGGTGCGTTCCAGTGCATTCCAGACAAAATAGGACAAGCAGTATTTTTCCGGTCTGGTCTGGAACGGACTGCGCTGGTGGTAACAGAGGCCAGAAATGCCATAGGGATACATTGGGATGCATTTTGGGTCCGGAAACAGTCTGGTCTGGAGTTAATCTGAATGTGGTGTGAATGGGCCTTTAATCTGCTTGCATTCTAATTGACTTGAATTGGGAGAAAAGTAGTTCTGAGGTGGTGAAATGCCTGTGCTCATACGCCTCTAATGTAGGGTCCTTCCATTCAGCCAGGGCAACTTGTTGCAAATATTATCATAACAGTAAACGCATGGTTGACTAATGTTCTTCCATGAATTTAGAGACATCATAATGTACTTGGTGTTCCACTGTATTTTGTTAGGTGTATTGTTACCCCAGATGTATGTATATTTGTGGTGTTACAGATATATTTTTAATGTCCTGTTGGAGACATCCGCTCGTGTTGCCTCTCCAGTTGGGCTAGTGATTATTCTTTTCTTGCTTAAATCACAGTGAAGCACATGGATACTTTTGTAGCTTGTGTTCTTTCAAATCATAAAGGCTGTTGTGTCCTTTTGCTAGAACTTGGCAACTGCGGAGCCTTTTGTGTAGAGATTTTTATTTTGTCACTCAATGCATGTTTAATCAATTAGGGCATTCCTCATGAGGAAAACAGGACTATGCATGCAAGGAACAGGGGATAATTAATACCAGGCTTCTTCTACTGCCATCATGCTGGCTGCCTTCTTTACCATGAGAAAGGTAACCAGACAATGAGAGGCAGTCTAGGGGGACATTCCCATTTGTCACTGACAGCATTTTAGCCGGTGACATGTGAGAACTGCCATTAGCAGCTATAGCATTAGCAGAAGAGTGTTCATGCTTTATAAAGGTTCCAGGAATCAAGTATCCTATTCATATTCAAACGCATACTAATACGAATGCAAATAGGGCTATTACATTGAAAAAACAAACTTGTGTGCTCTACCACTAGCTGGACAGTGCTGATTTAATGTGTACAGGGATGTCATTTAATAGAATTTACTGTTTAGGTTTAGCAGAACTCTGGGTACAATTTGTATAACCCTTGCAGTGGGGCTACCCCTGCATTGCAAGGGTTAAGTGCTCAATTGTGGTTCTAGGTTCAAAAATCACAATATACTCGCCTGATCCTTCGAGATGGCCAGCTGTTACAGTGCTCTCTCCAGCCTGTCTCCTTTTCTGCTGCAGCAATGATATGTCCCTTAGCATCCTTATGGCCTATATACTGTATAGAATGTGATGACTCGGCGACCTTAGACTGCTGCAGCAGTGGGGGAGCAAGGCAAAAAGGACCCGACCTTAGGGTAATCCGGCTCAGGGGATCAGTATCCTCACCTGAGCACAACCCGGAGTTCTGCTTTAGCACTTGTTCACACTATCTACAGACTAGATCTGTTCGTTTTTGACGCGTTCCAGTTATTTTTATTTCTGGTCTCAGTTGGTTTTGCTTGGGTTTTAATGGGATTCTTGTGCATTTGCATTCATTTTTGGTGTGTTCCAGAAAAGAAAAAAAATTCAGCATGCTGCACTGTTTAAAAAGCTCTGGAACTGAAAGCAGACGGGTCAACTAGCCTTATTTTTACCATTTTTGGAATAAATAGTTTTGTGTTTTTAGTCCACATGAATGTTCTGGCCTGCAGATGTTGTGAACAAGCCCTTCAAGTGTATTTATATATATAGTTTACCGTGTATATTTTTGCATGTGCTATTGAACTTGCATATAACTGGCTATCTTGTCATTCTGTAGGCTGATCTGAGCCGTCTTACCGAAATTGAAAATTCCCTTGCCATATTCTGCATGGCCACATATGGTGAAGGGGACCCTACAGACAATGCTCAGGATTTTTATGACTGGTTACAAGAAGCAGATGTTGATCTTTCTGGTCTTAATTTTGCTGTAAGTGCTAAATCATGAATTTCAGTCTTTCTTATCGTTAATGTTAATTTTCCTGAATCACTTTAATATTACTGGTTTAAGCCATTTACTACCAACTGTGAATATACATGTTCTATATGTATATCTAGTCTAGGACTGGTTGACTGTATTAGCTGCCGCCACTGGCGGAACTACCAGGGTCGCCTCGGTCGCAATTGCGACCGGGCCCTGGCGTTCCGCCACTTGGGGGGGGCGCAGCAAGGAAGTAGAGGGCCCCCCGCGATCGTGCTGCTCCTTTCCTGTCGCACAGCCACCCGCAGCATGTACGGTCGGCTGTGCGAAAGGGCTGGAGACGCTGTCACTGATCCCGGAGAATGAGCTGGTCCCGCCTCTTAGGGGCGGAGCTAAGAGGTCCGTCTCTTAGCTCTGGCCGCCAAGATGAGGAAGAGGGCCATGGGCCTGCAGGAGAGGGAAGGTAAGTTTGGAGTGGGAGGGGGCGCTGGGAAGAGAGAGAGAGAGTGTGTGTGTGTTGCTGGGACTTGTAGTCCAGCACAGCTGGTGGTAATCTGCATTGCTGTATGATGATTACACAGCAATGCAGAATAGCTCCAACTATGTAGGACTACAAGTCCCAGCAATGCATTATATTTTTAAGTAGGGATACAGCATTGTTAATACTGGGCATTTTCACAAGTATTCATACTCGTGAAAATGCCCCGATACTAAACGCAGATACTGGTGTTCTGACGAATGCTGACCTAGTCGAATTTGCCGACCTCAGCATCTGCGCTTACACACAGACCAATATTATCGAGGATAGCCGGGATTTATTCACAAAGTATTTTGTTTAAATCGTAAATTGTGACCGATAATAATATTCTGTCCATCATTTCCTGCCATGGATGGTATATCATTAACGGTCACAATTAACCATTACAAACAAATACTTTGTAAATAAATGCCGGTTTCCTTGTTAATCCCATCTGTACATAAACACAGATACTGGGTCAGCGTTCTCGACAGAACACCGGCACTAAAATTTTAAACAAGCGGCTGCCTGAGGTCCCACGCTTGCTGGGGACCTCAACAGCCTTCCTGTTAACCGTGGGGTGGGGGGGGGCCTTCATGGTTTCTTGCACTGGGGCCCTGAAGGTTCTAGTTACGCCTCTGGCTGCCACCCATTTCGAAGTCCATTGTGTGCATCCTTCTTGCAAATATGCTTCTGTATCATGCATGTAGAACATATTTAATTAAGCACAATAACTTGTGTATTTACAGGAAGCTAGTAAGCTACACCATAAATGACTTGCATTTAAATGTCTTTTAAAGTGAAATTAAATTAATCATGATTTTAGGCTACTTCAAATGCTGATTTAATCACTTATAGTGGAAGCTGCTCCTTGATGTACAAAAGTTTTAGTTTCCTGCAGAATCGGGTCCCCTGAGCACTGGCCCTGTTATCCTGTTTTAGGATGGCTCCTTTCCCTTGCAGGGTCCTATGGAGCCACCCTCATATGTTCTAGTAAGCGTTGTGTGTCTCCACAAACACACAGGCACAGCAAGGCAAACATTGCCCTGCTCCCCCTCTACCCTCCTCCTTTCCCTAAGCTAGTTGATGTACAGCTGCTGGAGACTGCTCTGTCCCTTGTGATCTTGTACTGGACAGGAAGTTCAGGGAAGCCAAGAGTTGGAGCCAGCTCTTTAGAAACATGATGACTAAGTGCTTGGCTAAAAATGAAATGGAATACTTTGCTGGGGGATGTATATGTGTTTTGATCTGGATTAATTGTTGAAAAACAAGTTTCACAGTGTAATACTACTTTAATATATTTTCTTTAGGTGTTTGGTTTGGGTAACAAGACTTATGAGCACTTTAATGCTATGGGCAAATATGTGGACAAACGGCTGGAGGAGTTGGGAGCTGGGAGAATCTTTGAGCTGGGCAATGGAGATGACGATGGCAAGTAAGTAGTAGAGATGTCAAGCAGATGGAAGATATGAATGCACATTGTTCAGATAATGTATGTAAAAAAAAAAAGAAAAAGAAACTGAATATAGTTTTTGTTTAATATGTTCTGGTGAGGATTTGTGGAATCCTAACTATTTCCTCTGTTGCTTAGTCTGGAAGAAGATTTCATCACTTGGCGTGAGCAGTTTTGGCCAGCAGTATGTGAGCACTTTGGTGTAGAGGCTACAGGTGAAGAGTCCAGGTATGTTGTAGCTGAATCTCCTGTTCCCCCAAGTAATGACCTCATTTAATATGTCTATTGTGGTGACCTTGTTAAGGCTTGAAGCTAAACACAAACTCCCGCACCTTGTTAGCTGCTTTGATTGTCAGACAGTTGACACCAGACACTTTGCATAGATTTCACACACGATGAATATCGACTCCTCTTGGAATGAATGTTCTCTGGTCATGGCATTACATTCAGTGACTAGACATATTGTTTAATCTTGCAGCATTCGTCAGTATGAGCTGGTGGTGCACACTGATGAGAACATGAACAAAGTCTACACAGGAGAAATGGGCCGTCTTAAGAGCTATGAAACACAGAAACCGTAAGTGAAGCACGTTTTGCTTAGAAAAGTCACCATAGGGTAAATTAGTAATTTTTTTTTTTTTTAACGACAGCAGCTTGATATTTTGTTGGCAACATTGAACTCAGTAGAGCTAAGGCTGAGTTTGGACTGTTGTGCTGCAAAAATGTGTGTTTTTGTGCTGCCATGCCCTTCATTCTTAATGGCCCCCCAACACACTTGCGTTGCAGCATACCACAATGCACACACACACTTCTGTATGTTGTGCTGTGTAATTTAAAAATAGCACATGCACCTTTTTTTTGGTGCTTTAGGCCACATGTGTCAAACTCAAGGCCCAGGGGCCGAATCCGGCCCACCAGGCCATTTCCTAGACTTCTACTTTCATATCTAGGTATTAAGTTATTACTAAAACCAGTGATAATTGAATGCAGAGGCAATTATGATAAAGATTAGATACATTTGTATAGTCTTACAGGCCCTTTGAGGGCAACCATAATGTTAATGCGGCCCACGATTAAATTGAGTTTGACACCCCTGCTTTAGGCTGAACTTTCAAATAAATGGACGGCCTTGCAGAACAGATGTTAACTCGTGGCATAATGTGTGTTAATGTGATGCAACAGTGTGACTCTAGCCTTAAAGGTAAATCATTCTGCTATTGCTATGCATGGAGAAATATACAGTTTGTCATCCTGTTCTTTTCCTGCAGACCATTTGATGCTAAAAATCCATTCCTGGCTGATGTGGCTGTGAACCGCAAGTTAAACCAGGGTGGAGATCGTCACTTGATGCACGTTGAGCTGGATGTAACTGGATCAAAGATAAGGTATTCTGTCATCTGTGCTTCTGTTTGATTGTCTAATTTTTATGCTTACCCAGCTTTTAATCTAAGCAAGTCATTTTTATAGCCCACAAAAACATAAGGTAAGGCAGGTATAAACAGAGGCCATTTACAGTAGCGGAAGGGTATGTTTATAGCTAAGGTGGCAGCCTCTCTCTCTCTCTCTCTCTCTCTCTCTCTCTCTCTCTCTCTCTCTCTCTCTCTCTCTCCTTTAGTAACAGCTAGAGCTGCAACAACTATTCGATTTAGTCAATTAAAATCGACGATGGAAAACGTTGACGTTTTCCATCGTCGGCTATCAATTAAATTGCCTGTTCACGGCTCCTCGCACATGCCGCGGTCCAGCCCCGGCTCTCCTCCAATCCGGCGCTCCTTACATCTAGCCGGGCCGATTCGGTCACATGACAGGTGCCGGGGATGTGAGCGCGACAGGTGTCAGCCAGAGTACTACACAGAGGACGGAGATCCAGTCTTCTACCTCGTTTGTGAGAAGAAACTGGCATTTATAGGAAATGCCCTTCTCTCTCAGGCATGAAGCAGGAGCTTCAATGCTCCCCTATGTTGGAGTGTAAATTAATGGGAGAAAGATCTTGAACTGGTTAAGTTGTAGATCCATCAAATGCAGCTCTTTTTCTTTTGGCTTTGCGGTTTATTTCCTCTTTCAGTGGAAAATGTTGTAGGCAGCAGATCATATCCTTTGATGGGCCATTTGGTGGACTTCTGGGGCCAAGAGCCCTGTGGACTCAAAGTCCAGTGGTGATTCTACTGGCTGCTGCAACAGTTGGTTAAATATGGACTGGATGGCATGCTTAAGCTGGTCCTGCACAGGAGATTCTAGTGGTCTTCACAGCCTAATATTGTGTCCCCTGCCCTGGTTGCCGAGATTTTCGAAATAGCGGTTGAACGAGATCAGGTGATGGTGTAAATCTCTAGAGCACTAGAAATGCAGGATCGCCAGGTCCCTCTTTTTGCTTGCCTTTGCCCTATTACCTATCCTAGATGATATCACATGGATACTGGAGCTCCGCAATAGCCACAGAAAGCAGATCAACGACATGGAGGGAATGTTCATACAGTGAGCACCCCGAAGCCTGGAAGCTCTCTCTCCGGAACTTCATTCCACCATCATACCCGTCCCCTCCATCCCACCATCATACCTGTCCTCTTTATCCCTGTACACCATGCTAAAGCCTGACCCTATATATATATATATATATATATCCCCAGCCAGTTTTGGCTGGGGATGGGGTATAACTTAATGGGCACTGGTGTGTTCTGTTCTCTATCATCTCTACATTTTCTGCAACTTTATTATTAGAGTGAAATCACTTACATGCCTGTAAATTTATATTTTAAGCTTTTCAGTGACCTTTTTTTTTTTTCCCCTGTAGATATGAGTCAGGTGATCACGTTGCAGTTTATCCAGCAAATGAGTCCTCTATAGTCAATAAACTGGGAGAGATTCTGAGTGCAGACCTTGACATTGTGATATCTTTGAACAATCTAGATGGTGAGTTCATCCAAGCATTTGTGCATTTCAGGTGAACTTTGTCCCTGTCCTCATACTACTCGCTGTGTAAGCAGTAAAGCATGGCTGAGTTGAACTCTCTGTTCTATACAGTGTTGTGGACTGTGAACTGTTCTGGCCTAATAAGGGTACAGTTGCTTTTAAAGCTTTTCCAGAGAATAGTATGGTAAATGGTGCATTACAATGGTCGTCCCTTTGACATTCCAAGCTCTTCAATATTTTAATAACTGATTATAATTGTAAATTATTTGTTGGTTGCCAGACATGAGCACTGTCACATGCGCCTCTATAGCTTGAAGCATGGGGTATTTTGTGCCTGGAAATAGAGGAAGATAAAGTGGGGCGATCACTGGAAAAGGGAGCATCAGAGGATGGGGGAGAGGGAGACACTGTTGCTATGTTCTGAATGGGCAAACTGTCAGTATTTCTGTAATAAAGTGGAATGTTCTGTAGCTTCTGTCTTTCTGGGGGGAAAAAAATCTTCTTTTTACATGTGTGGTGTTTTTGTTTATTAGTAGTAACACCTTCTCCAGAAGTTTTTGAAAACAGGAGGCATGTTACCAGCCAGGTTGTTTTTTGGAATTCACTTAAGTTAGGAATGTGGTCAGAGATTCCTAATAGAGGAATTACCAGCAAGTTGGTAATTGGATGCATCTCACATAGCAGATCAGATATATCCGTGCCTCTTGTGAATCGATGGCTATACTTGTCTTTTACAGAGGAATCCAACAAAAAGCACCCTTTCCCTTGTCCTACCACATACCGCACAGCTCTTACTTACTATCTGGATATTACCAACCCTCCCCGCACCAATGTTCTATATGAACTTGCACAATATGCTGCAGATCCAAAAGAGCAAGAGAACCTACGGAAGATGGCTTCTTCTGCAGCTGAAGGCAAGGTAAGATGCACACCGATATTGCTTGTGCTTAAGCATAGCTATGCTCCTTTTTGAAAACAATGTAATAAAATAATTAAATTGCATGTAAACTTGACCTACTATCAGAGTGACCCTATGTCGCTCTGATGGAAGGGTCCCTGCGAGGTCCCGAACGGTAGCTTCAGCTTCTAATGACATGTCGTGACATTCTTCAATAAACATATCTGAGATATGTGGTGAGTGTGCTGGGTTGTGCACCTTGCTGTAAAGCTGGTGACGAATTGATGAGTGCGTTTGCCATTTGCCATTTGTTTTGCTCTGGTGAATACCAGACGCTCTTTAGACACTGCCTCTATCATACCCACACTAAACATGCAGTCACTCAATTCCTATGCTACCTGTGTCTAGCATTCCAAGTGTCACGTTCCCAGTGACTTTTGTTCCCAGACCGTGACAAGTAACTACTTATTTTGGGTACACAAGAACAATTAGTGTCTCACTTTAACTTCAGACCCTTGAAGATCGTTCTCCTTCCCGTGTCCTCTGTTTGCTCGATACTGATGCCAAATGTGATATGCAACCTGATAATAATTTTGGATGCAGTCACTGGTATTTTCACAGGTTGACTTGGGTTACCCTTGATGCTGATCATAGTATTAAACAGAATTTGATTACTGTCTTAATGCTGTCCTGTAAATGTGATCTTGCACCTTTTCCAAAACTACTATTTCTATTTATAAACCATTTGCCCTGCGAATATCTGTGAACATTCGTTTTGTGTGAATGGCAAAAATGAATCGTCTTAATATACTTTCTTTTGTGGTCAAATGTATTGATGTAATACTGTGTTCTGCCCACTAAATGGAGCTGAGGAGAGCATAATAAATACGTATTTATGTCCTATACTTCGCAGCTCCAACTAGTGGCCATAGTGCAATATTATATCACAATACATTTGACCTGGAAGAAAATATATTGGGACCATTTGCTTTTGCCATTATTCACACAAATTGATAGACCTCGTTTTGTGTTTGCGCATATGAGGTTTAAGAAAAAGGACAGAAGCAAATGTTTTGTTTTTATAAAGTATATGAGCCAGTGCACAGTGTTGACATTGATGAATAGTCCAAAAATCACTTTGCTATTAAATGTGTGTTTTTGTATTTGCTTAGGCTTTGTATCTCAGCTGGGTTGTAGAAGCCAGGAGGAATATTTTGGCTATTCTGGAAGATATGCCTTCACTACGACCTCCACTTGACCACCTTTGTGAGTTGTTGCCCCGTCTACAGGCTCGTTACTATTCAATTGCCTCTTCTTCAAAGGTAAGTTCTAACAAAACCATATGTACATCTAACTTGGGAAGCAAAGGACAGTGGCACTTTTACCAGTAGCAAGCAATCCTGTTTCCTCTCTCTTGTTGGTTTTAAGGAGTCCTGTCACCAACATTTAAAAAATGCGGCTACAAGCACAGAACGAAAATCAAGCATTTTGAATGTTTCTTGCAGTGTTTTTCCTTTTCCATAAACGTGTTTTGCACTTGCAATATGCCTATGAAGTCTGAACTAGAAAATTTGACTAATCCAGGAGAGTAAATTCCCTTTTTTGAATAATTTTGTTCCATGTCTCAGGTTCACCCCAATGCCATACATATCTGTTCAGTACTTGTGGAGTACGAAACCAAGACTGGCAGAACAAACAAAGGAGTCGCCACCAACTGGCTCAAGAATAAGCAACCGAGTGACAACGGCCGTAAATCAACAGTGCCCATGTATGTCCGCAAGTCACAATTCAGACTGCCTTTTAAACCCAGTACACCGGTCATCATGGTCGGGCCTGGCACTGGCATTGCTCCATTTGTAGGATTCATCCAGGAAAGAGAATGGTTAAAACAGCAAGGTGAGTTGACTGAGAAATACAGCTGCAATAAAGATGAATACCAAAAGGTATAAAAGTGTGTACTGTATTCTTTATTCAGTCATTTTAAGTTGTGTGTAAACAACAATGAACTGCTCAAATAAGGTCCATTTTGGTCTCTTAAATATACAATTGAAAGAGTTTTGCTATACCCATTCCATAGTACAAGAAACCTATTGATCATGTTAGAGATTCAGCATTGTTCTGTGCTAATTTCCTATGTTAATCCACTGTTATTAATAGTTAGGATAGGGTTTTGTACATAAGCAAAAGATAAAATGTGCAGAGCTGACACCACTGACACCAGTCTAAAAAAATTATGATCATGTAAATAATTGATCATGTCAGAGATTGAGCTGTCCTGTTCTAACTTTTGTGTTAACCCTCTGTTACTAATAGTAGGATAGGATCTTGAGTACTTTAGCAAAAGGAAACAGGACAGGGCTGACACCACTCAGTCCACAATTCACCAACTGAGATTTTGGAAAAGGCTTAAGTGCCAGCTTAAAGGAGAACTATGGGGTTAGGGCTTTTCCCCATAGTTCTCCTAAGGGTAACAGGAGGACACAAACTAGCGTCCTCCCGTCACCCAAAGCTCAGTATACCGCGAGCTACAGCTTGCGGTATACTGAGACGCCACAGCTGAAACGGATTCCGACAATTGTGTCTGGATCCGCCCAGCTGCGTGAGTGACAGCTATCAGCCTATCCCCTGTCACGGCTCTCTGCAGTGACAGGATCGAGAAGTGAGTGAGCGCCAGTATGTGTTCGCTCACTTTCCGATCTACTGAGCCGACCTGTGACAGTTTCATTGTCACAGGTCGGTTAGAACTATGAGGTGAGTGAAGATTCACTGTGAAAAACTCACCTCATAATTCTCCTTTTTAAAGTGATATTAAAGTCTTTTTTTTTTTTTTTTTAAATTTCTCCTTTTTTAAGCTCCTTTTTGCTGGAGGATGTTGCTCTTTTTCTTTAAAAGTTTCTAATTCCTCGTTTTCTAGTGGCTCCCCGCAGTGCTTTTCCCCCCCACCCCCTGCACGGGTGCCACCATCGTTCTAGTGGAGGCACCCGTGCGCGCTCGTGCCCGCTAGTTTCCGCAGTGGCTGTGTGCGTCCATAGACACACACAGCCCTGTGGCAGGCCACGCCCCTTCCCTCTTTGATGCCTATGGCTCCTCTGCCATCAGTATCCTCCCCCTGCAACCCGGAAGTTCGGGGAATGGAGGATCGCTTCGGACCGGGGCGGGAACGAGCACAGCTGACAGGTAAGTGTGGGGGAGACTGGGGTAGAAAAAAATGTGCTGGGCTGTTTTTACCCTAATGCAGAGAATGCATTAAGGTAAAAAACGCCCAGACCTTAATACTACTTTAATGCATTTTGGCAGATCAAAAGGTATGTTGCTGTATTTTAAAGGTCTTTTAAAAGGTAAGTTCACCAGAAAAAAATGCTGCAAAAATAGTTCTTGCAGTATGGACCGGAATGCAGGCACTGATGTGCCACGTGTTCTGGTGCGTGTCTGTGGTGCCATTGACTTCAATGCATCGCCACGCCCCCTCCCACCCCTGAACGAAGGAAGCTGGCCGGAATGCAATACAGCGTGTTCCAGAGGCTGGCCACTCTGAAATGCACTGTTAATGGTGTAAATTGGTCCTCAATGTAAAGAAACAATTCCAAGATATCGTTAAGAAAATAATTGCTCTGTACATACAAGGAAACCGTGGAAGGGTCACTGCTCTGTGTTAGGGTACAGTGGGATCTACAGGAAAAAAATTGCTTTTTAGCTACAGCGACTGCCATGAGACAAAACGGAAGTGTGCTTAGTCTCTCATGAAAAAACATAATAAACTAGCTGAAGGACTTAATTGCTCTGCAGCTAGAATGCAGCACATGGTCATATCTAACAGGTGCCTTGTGAGAGTCCTACACTCACTATTTGTTTTATGTCTTGCTTGCAATACCATAGTGTAGATAAAATGTAGCTGTAATGCTGTGGGTAAAGCACTGAGTAGGAATGCAGCCAAACTGTTCCACCACCTATAGAGTTTACTGACGTAGTTTCCTATTTCAGGAAAGGAGGTTGGAGAGACTGTTCTATACTATGGCTGCAGACATGAACATGAAGACTATCTGTACAAAGAAGAACTTGGCAGATTTCACAAAGATGGTGTTCTTACTCAGTTGAATGTTGCTTTCTCTCGAGATCAGAAAGAAAAGGTATGAAAAACAGAAATCATTTAGAAAACCTCTCTGATAGGCCATATATTTAAAGTGCATTCATGGAAAACTCTGTACGTTCATTGAAACCCTGCTTGTTTAAATTAATTTTGGGCGGTAATAGAATGTGATAAGTTGGTTTTGGTAGGTTCAGCCATAACATTATGACCACCCACCTAATATTTAGCAGGTCTCCCTTTTTGCCGACAAAACAGCCCTGACCTGTTGAGGCATGGACTCTACTAGACCTCTGGAGATATGCTATGATGTCTGGCACCAAGTTGTCCTTAGCAAATCCTTTTAAGTCCTGTAAGTTGCAAGGTGGGGCCTCCATGGATCAAACTTGTTCTTCCAACACATCCCACAGATGCTCAATTTGGATTGAGATCTAGATATTTCGGAGGCCAAGGCAACACCTCAAACCCGTTGAGTTTCTCAAACCATTTTTACAGTGTGACAGGGTGCATTATCCTGCTGAAAGAGGCCAGTGCCATCAGGGAATATCGTTTCTATGAAGGGGTGTACATGGTCTGCAACAATGTTAAGGTGCTGTAGGTGGTATGTATTGAAGGTAACATCTACATGAATGGCAGAACCCAAGGTTTCCCAGTAGAACATTGCCCAAAGCATCACACTCCTCCTGCTTGTGTTCCTCCCATAGTGCATCCTGCTGTCTTGTCTTCTCCAGGCATGCGACGCACACGCACTTGGTTATCCACATGATGTAAAAGAAAACATGATTCATCAGACCAGGCCACCTTCTTCCATTGGTCTGTGGTCCAGTTCTGATGCTCTGTGCTCACTGTAGGCGCTTTTGATGGTGGACACGGGCCAGCATGGACATGGTGTCCGTGTGATGCAGATGTGTTCAGATACCTTTTATTTTGGACCCAGCATTACCGTCTTCCCCCCCCCCCTCCCCCCCCAGCAATTTGAGCTACAGTAGCTCTTCTATTGGATCAGACTAAACGAGCCAGCGTTTGCTCCCCATGTGCATCAATGAGCCTTGGCTGCCCATGAACCTGTTGCTGGTTCACCTGTTTTGCTTCATTGAGCCACCTTTGGTAGGTCCTGACTACTGCAGACCAGGAACATCCCACAAGAGCTGTAGTTTTGGAGTTGCTCTGACTCTAGCCAGTTGTCTAGCCATTACAATTTGTCCCTTGTCAAAGTCGCTCAAATCCTTACCCTTGCCTATTTTTTCTGCTTCCAACACCAACTTCAGAGACAAAATGTCCACTTGCTGCCCAATATATCATATTCACTTCTAGGCGCCATTGTAATTAGGCATGCACCGATATATCGGCCGAAATTGGCACTTTTGGCTAAATGCCGAAAGTGCAATTTTTCTGCTGATACATCGGCGCATCCATGCTTTCTTTCCTCCCCGCTGGGCGCTGCTCTGTATCCCAGCGGGAAGGAGAGGAAGTGTCACAGGCGGCCGAGTGCTGCGGGAGGAGAGTGCTGTGAGCGGCCGGTGTCTCTCCTCCCACACCGCTCTGCCGCCTGTCGCAGTCCGGCAGAGCAGTGTGTGGGCGGAGACAGCCAGCGCTGTCACAGGAGGATTAGCTCTCCTGCACCACTCGCCCAGCCTCCTGTGACAGCTGTCAGGATGAGGAGCGGTACAATCACTCAGTGATCGCTGAGTGTTTGTAGATAATTGAGGACATTGTACGTTTATTATATCCTCAATTATGATTGAATGGGAAGCTATCTACATCACCTCCTGTTCATTCATGATTGTGGTTATAGTAAACAAACAATGTCCTCATGTTATCAATGAACAGGAACACTCAGTATAGAGGATTCCTGTTGATTGATAACAGGGGACACAGAAAAAGAGATGGATGACTTTGTGTCCATCTATTTTAAAAGGGAAATATCAGGGGTCTGTTTTAGACCCCTAATATTTCCCCGAAGCCCCTAAAAGTATTTTTTTTTATAAAAATTAAAATATTTTAAAAAATTAAAAAAACTTTTCAGTTTCGGCATGATAATTTTTTATATTTCGGTGCACCTCTAATTGTCATGAGATAATCAATGGTATTAACGTCACCTGTCAGTGGTCATAATGTTATGGCTGATAAATGTATATGTTTTAAAAGCTGAAGTTATATGGTCTGTTATGGGTTTTTTTTAATTTTAACATATGCAGAAAATTCCATGTGCTGAAACAAAAAAATAGACTGCTGTGAGAGAGAGAGATAGACACACAGAGGGAATTTATCAAAGCAATTGCAAGTGTTTGAACTTGCACAGAAAATATTTGCAACAGATTTATCAAGCTACTGTAATGTTGATTAAATAAGGTTTAACAAGTGCAGATGAAAACGCGTGCAAAACACATGCAGTTGGAAAAGTAGTGCAAGCTCAGGTCAAAACAGGGGCACATGTTGAAAGACAGATTTGCACATACAAAAATGATCTAAGAGGCTAAAACTGTGGCAAGTGCTTTGATAAATTCCCCCCACAGAGTATATAGCTCATTTCCTGTTTTATGTGACTAGTTAGGATATTTGTACATATATTCCTATTTCCATATACCAAGAATAGATTGTTTTATGACCAGTTATGTGAAATATCTCTGTAATGTTGAAGAGAGTCCTTATTTCTGTTTTGTCAACCGTGCTGGTGACTTATTGCAATTGAAACTATTTTCTACTTCAAGGTCCAGTGTATTTGGAATTTGCTTTGTGGCATGAATCTTTAATTCTTGTTGTTAAACAGGTCTATGTCCAGCACCTTCTTAAGAAAAACAAGGAACATTTGTGGAAGCTGATTCACGAGGATAATGCTCATATCTATATATGTGGGTGAGTAATCTCAACTCAAGTTACAGTCCTGGAAACGTCAGAATTTGTTTAGACTTTGAACCATTGTAGTGATAGTATTGCTTGCTACAGGGCATCCAGCAGGCTTCATACCCAGCAGTGTCACACTGACACCAGCAGGTTACATGGTAACATCAGTAACAAGATTTGCACTGCTTAATATGAATCTCTGCAGATGAGTATTTAAACAATGAGGGTATATTTGGTGGAACAGCATTCCATTGTTTCACATTAGAATATTTACAGTGTGCAGTAGTGTAGTCATTGCATGGCATGCTGACTGCACCAGTTAGGTTTTTAACCAGTTCAGTTTTTAAATAGAAATAAAATACCAAAAATGAAAAAATATAAAACATTGCAAATTAAATAATCATTCTTCATACATTTAAGCCAGAATATATTGTGCTACATTTCTTTGGTCACATTGGGTAAATAGATACCAAACATATCAAGCCTTAAAATGTCCCATAGGTGACGCTTTAAGAGCTTTTACCGCTCATAAATTTAGTGCTAACAGTGATTGGCTCTAGAGCTATTGCTCTCACTCCAGCGTTCATAGTATTATGTAAAGTGTGGCACAATCATCTTTTGCACATGGGCACACCTGACGTGTTTGTATGTGCGTGTGCACAGGGGCGTTAAAAAGATGTTTTTGTGTTTTTGTTTTGTTTTTTTAATGTGACTAATATTTGTTAACTTATTTCTCTTTTTTAACAAGTTAACAAGCCCCCTATGTCAGTGATGGCGAACCTTGGCACTCCAGCTGTTTTGGAACTACAAGTCCCATGAGGCATTGCAAGGCTCTGACAGCCACAGACATAACTCCCAGAGGCAGATGCATCTTGGGATTTGTAGTTTTGGCACAGCTGGAGTGCCAAGGTTCGCCACCACTGCCCTATGTGATGGCAAAAGCGATGTGACAGGTCCTCTTTCTGGAGACATCAGCGGTCTATTAAACTCCTAATGTCACTTAGGGACCCCAAAGAAGCTGATGAAGCAGAGATCTGCTTCACCAGCTCCTTCTCCGGCTACAGCAGCTGAAGAAATGACAGGCTGAAACCAGAACTGATGTAATGCACATTGCTTCTGGGTTCAGTGATAGGAGATCAGCCAATAAAAGTGTGCTGATCTTCCTGTGATCACGACCTGCTATGCCGGTTCTGGGCCCATACAGGAAACAGCGGAGCCTGGGAGAGCTGGCAGTGGAGGGGGGGGGGGGGGCCTCC
>NW_017306793.1:268173-275476 GCF_000935625.1 Nanorana parkeri | reverse complement strand
CCCCCTGGAAGTATACAAGCGATCGGACAGCTCTGTAGCCGCCCAAACAAATGTTTAAGTTTTAAAAGGACATTTTAAAAACACCCAATCGCTGTCTGGAGCCATCTGTCCGGTCATTTAATTACAACGGCCGGACGGCAAGTGGTTAAGGATCATCTCCAAACACAGACTACTAGTACTACAAATATAAAATAAAAAGCATCATGTATGTGTTGCTTATTCATCATGCACGCACTATTTTTAAAGTTGGGACACATTTGCTGAAAACCATTACCTGTCGCTTTTGTATATGCTGCATGGAGATTGTACCAGGACATTTGTGTACACATCCATAGGCAGTGTTCACATGGAATTAGGATGGTCCCTGATATTGACTACGTAAGCAGGACTTGATTTCTTTCCAAGTTCTCATAGCTACCATTTCACATGATATCACACTCTTCTAATGGGTTGTCGTCCCACAAAACAGAAGAAGCATGTCAATAATACTTGCTATGCTCAAAATAAAGGTCTTTTTTTTTTAGCAGATGAGTGCAGGATTCAGGTCCTTCTTTAAGAATTTGTTTCCTTGACTTCTTTTTTATGTGACATTAAAGGAGAACTATGGGGTTAGGGCTTTTCCCCATAGTTCTCCTTAGGGTAACGGGAGGACACAAACTAGCGTCCTCGCGTTACCCAAAGCTCAGTATACCGTGAGATACAGCTCGCGGTATACTGAGACGCAGAAGCGGATCCCGACAATTATATCTGGATCTGCCCAGCTGCGTGAGTGACAGCTGGCTCTGCCTATCTAGAGGCAGAGCCAGCTGTACCCGCCCCATCCGTTCCGCCAGTCAGCGCTGGTGGATCGGAGCGGGGAGAGGGGAATCCAGTCCCTCCCCTGTCACGGCTCTCTGCCGTGACAGGATCGAGAAGTGAGCGAACGCCGGTATGCGTTCGCTCACCTCCCGGTCTACTGAGCTGACCTGTGACAGTCTCATTGTCACAGGTCGGCTAGAACTATGAGGTAAATGAAAGCACTCGCCTCATAGTTCTCCTTTAAGAATAATCATTTATGTTGATGATGTTTTATGGGGCATCTCCCATACCACAAGTTAAAAACATTAGTGCGAGTAGCTTCCATTTAAAACCAAAAAGAGGTATGTATGGACATCATTGATGTTTGTTTCTATTCTACCTGCAGTGATGCCCGTAATATGGCTCGTGATGTACAGAACACTTTCTATGACGTTGTAGAAGAATTTGGAAAGATGGATCATGCTCAGGCGGTGGATTACATCAAGAAACTAATGACCAAGGGCCGCTATTCTCAAGATGTCTGGAGTTAATCCAGGCAAAGTCTGTCCTGTCTAGAGGTGGCATTCAGCTGCTGTCAGAGATCCAACATGAGCCAGTTAATGAATGGTCTCACAGATAACACACGTCTTTAGCACCAGTTCAGAAGAGCCGCAGCTGCCTTGTTTTAGTACGGTTCCAAATGTATTGTGTTCATTTTATGTTTTGAACTGTACCTGCCAGCACAGCAGCTTCTACACCTGCAAACTTTTAATGGTCATTGATGCAAAAGGACTTTTTATTCTAGTAGCATTTTCTTTCCAAGGATTTGCTGTTATTCTATTCAGAACATTTTTGACCATTTTTTTTTTCCTTCTCTGGGGTAATGCAATATTAGTTCATGTATAGAGGAACCAGAATCATGAAACGCATCATCCTGCTCAGCACAGTTATGCAATTGGCATTAATATTATTTTGCTTCAACAGATCGTGTTACCTCTTGCATATTTTGGATGAATTGGGACTTGTTCTATGAGAATCAGAATACGTAGATTTTCAGTGATAGTTTAAATAAAATGATACAATGTAGCCATAATAATGTTTTATGGGCAGTTTGACTAGGCATAAAGTACAATGGAGCCTGCTTGCTGGTTTACTAAGTGTAATGGGTTACTGTGGATCCTAGGTTGGGGCAAAGTATGTTTAACTTTTATTTCTCTTTCCTCTCAAATCTTTTCACCATAAATGTGTCTATACAAACGTTTGTGCCTTGCATGTACAGTTTGGGTTTTGTTTGCATTTCTTTTCCAGTCTCGGTTATTGTTTCTATGGCTTTGGTTCTTGACCATATTTATGTATTCATGACCCTTATATTAAAGATTATTGTAGTTCTATGCATCCAAGCTTCTTAACTGTGAGAGGAAGGCATGGATGCGATTTCCAGTAATTGTTAAATGTCACCTCCTATTTGTGTTTTTGGCAGTCTTTATTGAATATAGCCTGAACCCCCTACTGCTACAGAGACGTGCTCAGATATTGTATACTAGCAATTTTCTAAGACATGGAACTTTAACACTTGCATATGAAATGCGCATTGGGATACATTTTCTCTTTCTGTCACAAGCTCTTACTTTGAGGTGTCAGCACTTCTCACTGTCCTGTGCACTCACACTAAGTCCTAGACTTACTTGCTGTCTGTGCTATGTTGGAACCAAGAATACCCTGTATATGAATGTGGTTTGTACCCTGATACCTAGAACATTATTTATTCCTTCATACAGCATGGTTAAGTAAATGCATTTAATCTGCTTCTGCACCCGAATCATTTTGTGATTCATGGGATTTTCACATGCTTATAGACTTGCCTGTTGTAAGTGGTTTGTCATGGGAGTAGTTTGGTAGATTTCACGGCAGTTGCATGAACATAGTATACAGAAAAGTCCCTGGAATGTATTACGTTTAGGAGCCCTGAAAGCTATGTACCTTGCGTTGGTGAAACACAGTAGATGACAGTTCCTGTGGATCAGTGGAGCTGATTTATGAAAACTGAACTTTTAATGTGAAGCCCTTGCCTAAAGCAACATGATCTTGGTTCCTCTAGACGGGGACATCTGGTTGATCACTATAGACAATGGCTATAGTTTCACTTCAGTTTTCTTTGCACTGTAAGCGGCTACTGTAAGTTCTCCTATAACCACTTGGAGCACAAGCCAAGATCTTTTGTTCAGAGCTGCTGTTCATTCTGAACGGATGACTTTGGTTAGCTGTGGACAACAAAGTGAAATGGTCGTACTTGCTTGTGTAAGGGTTACAGAATGTCTTTCTATGCTGGCTGCATTTAATATGCCTTGTTAATGCTCTGTACTAAAATTTTTAACGTTTTGCAGCTCTCCAAAGTAAATTTTTCATTTTTTTAATGCTTCTCGTCAGATTGGAATTTTAAGAAAATATTGTTACAGATTATGATGATTGTAAATAATTTTAGATACACGTTAACCTTTGAAATAAAGTATACATTTTTTCATTCCCTCCGCGTTTTGTCCATTTTATACAAAAATCCAATATGTTTGAAAAAACAACCTAAAGCCAGGATCACACTTGTGTGGTGCGTAAAGCAACATTACATTGCACTTTACTGTGCGTTGTGTTTAAAGAAGTCCTAAAGTCACAGAATATCCTATCCTGTTATAACATTTGTATTGTAGGAATACATACGAGTCATTTTAATAATGCAATCAAAGTTAACTTGAATAAATCCCTTTTATGTAGTAAGTGCTGACTTCCTGGATCCTACAACTTCCTGGATTCATTTCCTGCTGCTTGATGTAATGCAAACTTGATTTCTGAAGACTACTACATTTCTTATCATGCATTGCTTCCAGCAAGCAATGATGATGTTACATTGTGGGCGTTTTCTGTGTATGGCACAGCCTCCTGAAACCCCTTCTATTCAGAACCTCTTCACCATGAACAGGCTGCAGCTACTGTAGGAATTCATGCCTGATCTGCATTGTGAAACTGTTGTGCGTTCTGATTCAAGTAAGAAAAGACTGCATTTTCATCATATATGCTGTATGTGTATGATTGCAGATTTTATGTTAAATGTCTATGTACTGATGGCATCATATTTTATTTGGTTATGCATCTTTGAAGTCCGCGTGGTCTGTTTGTATGTGTTTTTGTGTGTTTGTCAGTATACAATAGCATTTATGCATGTGTAATAAAAATATTATAAATGCAAATATTCTACATTATGGAAGAATTTTTCTGCTGGTGTCATTTTGTCCATCCACAAATGTGATTTATGCATCTTTGGAGTCCACAGACTGTGTGTGTATTAGCTATGATGTCCCCTCCCACAGAGGTGAAGCTCAGACATTGAGTTGTAGTTCAGATGGCAGGCTTAGGTTGTTGACAACAGGAAGTGTATATACGCAAGGCTGAGTGAAATTGTCACTTCACTAAGGAAGTACATCCTATGTGCATCTTAAATAACTGTACTAACATCTAGATCAATCTGATTATTAACAGTGAGCTAAAAATGACGGAAATTCAATAATGTATTGGGTTTTTTTTGTTCTTCTTTTTCACCGTAGATACCATTTACGCCAATTCATTAATTTTGGATGGGCTGCCAACGCAACCTAGCGCAGCCCAAAATGCCTCCTGATCCTTTTTTATGTAATGCAACACTATTGCCCTAGTGTACTTTATTTTGATTGGCACTGCAATAAATGCATACATTCATAGTGTTGCACGGCGGGTTGCAGTAATGAACGTAATACCTTTTACATAAGGATGAGATCCTGGCCTGGCCCATGTTTTGAAGCTATCATCTATATTTATTCCAGCCAGACCCTGCCTTCTTCAGCTGGACTTGAGAACTTAATTCTTGTTTGAGTATCTTTTTAAAATGGTATCTCTTATATCATTCTGCAACTATTTCTGTCTTGCAATACAGTCAAATGACTGAGTAAAATGGGTGGAACAGAAGATTTTCTTTTGCTTACTGGCAAGCACTTGGTTTGAAAAGAGGTCAACAGTTTGTTTTCCTTTTTTTTAAATAACTTGCACCTACAGCTTGTACCAAGTACACCACTATGAGAAGGCAGAATGGAAGACTCATTGACTTGTTAAGATGAGCAACTGTCCACATAATTGTTGATGCCATATGTAGGGACAAGTTATGACAGCGATCGCTCTTTCTTCTGTAGCAGGGCTGCAGTCTCTCTCCAATGAAACCGTGGTTTCTCACTGTCCTTTAACAGAGCAGAAGTGTCGGTTCACATAAATAGTCTTATGTAGCATGGCAGAAGTTTATTCACCTCCTATAAAATTGCAATGGTTCCTCAGTGTATCTATAATGAATCAACATTCAAACTCCGTAACAGAGTGTAAAGGTGCCCATACACTGCACGATTATCGTACGCGATCGGTTTTTCGTACGATAATCGAGCAGTGTGAACGGAGACGTGCGACCGTTTCTACTGTACGGTCGCACGTCTTCTGTCGAACCAGCATGTTCGAAAACCAGCCGGGAATCGTACGATTCTCGGCTGGTTAGAACGGTGCTCGGAAGACAAATGCCGAACGGGCCGGTGTGCGCACGCGCACACTGCCCGTTCAGCATTGCAGTCATCGGAAGCCCGCCCCTCAGGGGGGCGGGCTTGCGATGATCGAGAGTGCGATCTGCCTGTCCAAGATAGGCAGATCGTACGTTTTTGTAATCCCTGTACAACCATCGCAAGACTAAAGTCTTGCGATGGTTGTAGAGTGTATGGCCACCTTAACACAGCAGTGGTTGCACTCTGTTACACAGTAGCAGTAATTCAGTGTCCTGTTACATGGTAGCAGACAGTCTGTAACAAACCAATAGCCACACCTTGAAGGAGTAACACTTAAAACCAACTTTATTTAAATCCTGCCATGCCGCACAACCCCCGTTTTCCACATCCTGTAATGCGGTTCACCCAGGAATAGGCTTAATCATAGAGATCATAGCAGACACAGTCTGGAACCTTGTGACATTAATTTATGTGTCCTATGACATAGCAGCAGTCTCTTACAGTGAAGCATCCATTTTGTTCCCCCCCCCCCCCCCCTTTTTAACATTTTATAGTTTGTAAAGGAGGAATAATGTGCTTCTGTAAACCACGTATCACCTGCCATCTGCCATGGCAAGCTACACACACAAATCCTACTTCCATTGCTTACAAAATTGGTACGTATATGTTACATGTACCCACTACTCTACTGTAACAGTGAATGGTATGCATGTATATATCAGCATCAGGGGGACGGTGGCAAAAAGAAAACTGCCCTTTGTATGAAAGCGCACTTATTTTTTTAAAGGCACAGCTCTAATGCTGTTATGCATTCGTAATGTGCAGCAGACCAAGCTTCATAATTTTGAATACTTTTAAAAGATGCAAAAGACTGTGATCATAGCAGTCTAGGAAAGTGAGACTAACAATTCTGCTGTAGTACATAATCATTTGTAGCTATGCTTGATCACGTTCTTTGGTAGTCAGATTAAAGTGCAAATTAAAAGTATATTAGTGAGGAAGGGTTAGAAGTGAACCCCCTCAATTTCCATAATCTGTAACCCTTCATGGTGTCTCCTAGGTATCTTAGATGGAATAAACTTGAAATCGACCGGAAAGATCTTCTAGCGATTACTACTCTTTTACTACTCTTATTTAAGAAAAACTATAGTATTGTACTGGATGTCAACTGAGGTTCTACACATAAGCTCTTGAAAGAGGCTGGGTAATAAAGGCCTGCCCCTGTGCAGGCTAATTTTCGAAGCCAGAAGTTATCCTACAAAAATAGACAAATGCGGCCTTTGTGTCCACATTCATGTAAACATCAAGCCCTCAACGAATATATGGACATGTGCAGCTAATGCTGAAGAGAGAGAGAGGGCTCCTTCCCCCTCTCTCTCTCCCTACTGACATACTAAAATGATCGTGGATCGCTGATGACAGAGGGGAAGGAGCCCTCTCTCTCTTCAGCATTTACTACAAATGGGAAAGTCCATATATGGTAAATGATGTCACTGGAGATCCCTGCAGATCGGATGCTTGCAAGTCTGCAGAAATCCCCAGTGACACCATTTACCATATATGGACTTTCCCATTTGTAGTAAATGCTGAAGAGAGAGAGAGAGAGGGCTCCTTCCCCACTCTCATCAGCGATCCCCAGTGAATTGAGGATGTCAGCGTCACACAGGGCAGGGAGAGAGAGAGAGAGAGAGAGAAGGAGCCTGCGTGCACGAGCTGACAAAACACAGCTGTGCACAATGAGAGGAAGCGCGGCCACAGCAATGAGATCATTTGAAAAAAAAGCCGTGGGCGGGCTGGATCAAATGTTAACGAATAAGCAAACGAAAAAATATGTGTAAATAGTTCTTTTAAGTCTGGTCTTCCCCGCAGACAGAAAGCAAATACAAAAATACACTGCTCTCCTAAATCCGATCTTCCAATCAGCCGTCCCCCCAGGCAATCGGTACTCACCAGAGTTGGTGAGT
>NW_017306793.1:267454-268086 GCF_000935625.1 Nanorana parkeri | reverse complement strand
TACTCACCAGAGTTGGTGAGTGTGTATGTATGTATATATATATATATATATATATCACTCAAAAGGGAAGGACCTCTACTCTCCCTGTTCCGATTCCCTCGGGTTCCTCTGACAGCTGACTGAACACTTTCAGGCACTTAAAATAACTATTTACACATTTTTTCGTTTGTTTCGTTTGATTATTCGTCAATTTTTGATTTATTTATTATTGGGTCATTATATTCTGCATTTTGTGAGGAAACATTCGCATTTAATTCTAATATCTTGCACCGGAACATTTTTATCCTTTTTGTCTAATGATCTCATGACTCACAAGTTCACCCACTAATGAGATAATCTATAGGGTTTGATCTTTATATTTTGTCACTGTGTGGCATTCTCACTTTTATTTACTCACTAATAAGATATCTTAATGTTTTGAAGCTTTTCGATTGATTTTATTGTTGAAAAATACTTTTTTTGTATCACACTGTTTCCACTTAGGAGCCTTAGCTCAGATTATGTAGTAACACAAACCAGTTTTTACACATTTTGTATCGCTTTAAACATTAGGTAATTTATGGAATTTCTCACCGGGTATAACCCATTTATTTTTATTTATATAATTTCTCTTAAGATGTTTAATATAAATA
>NW_017306793.1:162976-266927 GCF_000935625.1 Nanorana parkeri | reverse complement strand
AAGGTATTTAATATATATATATATATATAATTTTTTACCATTTTTATGGAAATATTTATACTTAACCTATAGCGCTGTGTTAGCACTTTCACATTTAGAGAAGATACACTACAAAGTAGGACATCCGCAGCTTGCTCTGAGAGGAACAATAGTGATCGTGGCACAATTTCTACCACCTTTCCTTCCCATGGAATGTTTCTCCTGCATGTCAATGTGTAGTGCTCATATGGGTTGTCCTATAAAAAAAATTAAATCAATGCCCATAGCATTCAATCAGTTTCTAGCTCTCATTATCAAATCTTAACTAAACAAAATGAAGAGAGAAGCTGATTGGCTGCCATGGGCAACTGCTCCAGATTCTGTCTGCTACAATTTTGATAAAGTCCCCCCAGTGTGAACAAAGAAAACCACAAAAAATACCAATTCAGTGTTATTACAGATCCACTATATAAACTATACGAATGCTGCCATATTTTGAAATGGGAAAAAGAACCCATCAATATCAACCTCATATCAGCCTTCATAAGAAAACATTATTTTATATATTTTAAAACATTTATATAAATATATTTTTTAAACAAACCTTTAAAACAATAGAAAAAACACCAGTTGCACAAACCTTTAAAACAATAGAAAAAACACCAGTTACTTTCCATCCAGTGTACAAGCTGTAAATAAAGGTATACCATTGGATTAAAAACCCTGTATGCGCTCCCCTTAGCTATTACACCAAAAATCAAATGCAGCATGCTCACCTATTACACTGCCTGGGTTTCCGCTGCGTCACGCATTGTTTATCTTTAATTTTTCTCCTGGCGCCTGTACACAGGCAGGACAACAAACTCTGCAAAGATGAATAGAAGAACCAGACTCAGCTCTCCAATTTATGGTTGCACCTACGCACTGAAAGTAACACTAAACTCAGGAGGTAAATCTTAAAAATACATTTAGTACCTTAACTATTAACAAAAATGTATCTTATATGTGCATCACTCAGCTGTAGATCCTCAAATCATCTCTGAATTCATGCTGACGCTGTCCTTCGGTGGCAGTGGCTACTTTAAAAACACACACAGGGACCATGGGGAACAAATGTAGCCACCCCCCAGAAGGAAGGACAGTGTCAGCACCAATTCAGAGATGACTTGAGTGATGCACCAATGAGATACATTTTTGTTAATAGCGCAATAGAGCACTTGAATGCATTTTTAAGGTTTAACGACTGAGTTTAGTGTCAATTGAAGCATAGAAGCTGGGAAATAAAATAAACAATACTCTGCACAGTGGAAAGTCAGGCAGTCTTGGGACTGTGCTGCATTTGAGGTCTGATTTTCATATAATAGCTAATGTGGGGTGGGGGAGCTTATACAGAGTTTTGTTTTTTTTTTATCCAAAGGGACGGCTGTCCTTTAAAAGACAAATTTACTTTTAGTAGAAATCCATGGCCCTCAGCCCCTATACTTAAACTAACCTATAAAACCACCAGTCAGACCCCTCTGTTGTTTACATCTTCTGGGCCTAAATCTTTTTCAGTGCTGGCCGAGCATTTGCAAGATTATCAGGGTTATTCACAAAAGGGTGAAGAGTTTGGAGAAGGCAGGAGAAGTGAACAATCTAGGACAACATAGCTGAACTGGAAAGTGAGCTGAATTAGAGGATTATTCCAAATCAGGTATATTGTCCTAGATTGTTCACTTCTCCTGCCTTCTCCAAACTCTTCACCCTTTTGTGAATAACCCCCTAAGTGAATAGGGAGGGTAGACTTGTAGCTTTTACTAAACGTGAACTTGTCCTTTAACCATAACTGAAAAGTCCAATTACAGCTGTCCCATGGCAACTGTTTTACTTATGAGACATGATTCATATATAACCACAAAGCTGTATAAGCCAGGTGTCTCTGCACTGAGGAGTGAAATAGAATCATTGTACTAAAAACAAACTCATAGGGGTATATTTATAAAACATTGAATGCAACATTCACCTAACTGCTGGTGACTCAATCAATGTATTTTAAAACACATGCATAAGGAAGGTACAGCTGCAGTAAATGTTTAGAGAACATTACATATGCGGCTTTATAAATATAGCTCATATTGTTGTTGCTAGGCATAACATCCATATTTTGAAGGATAAATATTCAATAACAATTGTATTAATGTTTGTTTTAGTTATATAGTATTTAATGAGGGAAGCCATTTTAGCTGCTGCCTCAGGCCCATTCACATCCCAACACAAGATCATCTCCAGATCAGACAAGATTGTTTCCGGACCCAAAATGCATCCTAATGTATCCCTATGCTATTTCTGGCCTCTGTTCACACCAGCGCAGTCCATTCCAGACCAGACCAGACAAATACTGCTTGTCTCATTTTGTCTGGTCTGGAATGCACTGGAACTGCAGGCAGGTTCACACCATTTTCCAGGCCAGATCTGGTCCGGAAAATGGTGTGAACCTGCCCACTAACAGAATGACCAAGTGTACACTTACTCCATTTCGACCATTCATACAAAAGGAATGCAGCTCTAACTGGGTTTGTGTTATATGAGCACTCAAGAAACAGGCTTAATTAGGTCATAATCTAAGCATTTGACCAGGGCTTCCCTGGCCACAGCAATAATGTGTTCCTTCTTTGGATTCTTCTCCTCTTTTCCAATAACAGTTAGGATCTCCAGCATTTCAGCTTCCACAAGCTTCTTTGCAAGCTCTTTGTCAGCATTTATCAGGTTGTAGGCAATCACAACTCCACGGTGTTGAATCTGTAAGTCCTCATTCAGGCAAAGTCTCTGCAGGATCTCCATCCACTGTGTAGTCTAAAAAAGTATACATATATAAATGGTTTATACAAATAGAAATCCTGTCAGATAGACACTGATCTAACAGCCTTCACTTTCCTGTTTTACTGTTTTAGCAGTTTTACAGTGTTTCTAAATACCACTGCGCAGTCCAAAAGGGACCTAAGTGCACTGGGCAGCAAACCTGGTCAGAAATACCCTTTTTTTCCCATCACTACAAATATTCATGAGGATGCACTGAGAATAGGATTCAACTAAATGTGTATCCTCTTTAAGTTACTATTATAAGGCAAAACCTTTACCAGCTTAATGAATAACCGAACTATAAGGTGCCCCAACATTCCCAAAAAACAAAGTCATTAGCAAGACTTGAGATTCCCACTCCATTGCTGGATGGTCCCAAGTGGTCAAAACACACTGAGGGGGAGTTATCAAAACTTGAGCAGACAAAATCTAGAGCAGTTCCCCATGGCAACCAATCAGCATCTCTCTTCAGTTTGCTCAGGTAAGATTTGAAAATGAGAGATAGAAGCTGATTGGTTGCCGTGCAATTTTGCTCCAGATCTTGTCTGCTTCAGTTTTGATAAATTCCCCCCCTTGTGTTTATAAATTCTTCCAGTGATCTCTGCCATGTCTCTCCATTTTCTCCATTCATGACATGCGGAGGTCCCTTAACTGATATCTTAACTTAACATATAATCACTGGTGATATCATCATTGCTAAACCATGGACTATCAGTGTGAAGCTATGCAATAGTTGCAGTCAAGTTACCGAAGAACTGAGGCCCATGAAAGTAAATACACACTCCTGGGCTATACATTTAAAGGGCACCTTTTCCTTCTCCAAATGCTAGTTGCCTGCCTGTTATGCTGACCCGTAAGCTTCAATTCTGTGTATCATTTACCCAGAAAAAGTACACAGATAATAACCACTGATTTGACTCTGACTTTTCTGATCTCAATAATTGTTCCAGGTCAGTGACTTTGAAAGTATTGATGCTACTAGGTCAGCATAATGGCCAAGTAGGTAGAATTTCAGAAGTAGGTTAGCTATGGCAGACAGATATTACCCTGAAGATAGCTTTTACTTTAGTCAGCATGTTCTCTGTTTTAAATGTTAAACATGATTATTGAATTAGATTTCCTATTTCTGTATATATTTTTTTAGCATTCGAAATTACCTTCAAATTTTTTTTCTGAAGGAGATCTCTGAGTAGCGTGGCTTCTCATTGGTCTATTAACAAATTAATCATCCCTGTTTAAGTTAATTTGTGAGTAAAAAATTCCATATACTCTCATATAAATAAGGTTTTTTAATGTTAGCTTGCGATGAGTTGTGCTTACCACTTGTGTCATCTTGTGGCATAGCGTTTTCTCGGCTGTGGTCAGAACAGCTAGGGTTCCTGCTGCGGCTCTCTGCAGTTTCACTTCATCCTCTTCACCGCACAACAATATTACCAATTTCAAACGATCATTTCCTTCTGCCAAGAACCTTTCCTGGATCTACATGAATGACACCACAAACTAAAGCTGATGGAGATTTTTGTATTTTATTTGCAAATAAATTAAAACTGTAAAGTGGTTTTACACTTTGTGTAAAGAAGTGTAAAAGCCCCTCAAGAGAAAGGTTTATTTCTATTGGTGTGCATTGCACCTGCTAGAAACTCCACCGGAGCATCCAGTTCATATCTCGTATAGATTATTTGTAAACTAAAAGAGATGCATGGATAAAATAAATATGCATTAAAAAAATCAAAGCAATAAGATGATGTGCTAATGCAGAGCAATACTATGAAAGAAATTAGGATTACCGTCAAAACATATTAGTCTCAACACCATGAAGCTCTCTAAAGTGCAACTGAAGCCCAAACTTTTTTCTTTAAATTTGAATAGAGTGGAGAGGAATTAGAACACCCGTTCACCCTCTCTATTTGTCCTGGTGACTGTTTTCACTGAAAGTGAAAGGAAATCCCAAATTTTGGGTTGTCATCAGAACAGCAATAGATGGGAAATCTTCCAATGCGGACACTAGTTCTGGTGACCCTGCTGACTACCAGGGATTTCCCTTTCTTTGAAAGGATTTCCTCTCACTTCCTATTGTGGCTATATGACAGGAAGTCAGGAAAAGCAGTCAGAGAAATCTCCATAATAGGACACAGATGGGAAAAAAAGCTCACAGGGGTTAGAACCCTCCCATAATCTATCCACTAAACTAAACTAAATCTAACTCAAAACATTTTGGCTTCAGTTCTATTTAAGGCTATTATCTTTTATTAAAGAACACAGCGGTACACAATGCAATGTTTCAGTACTTAAAGAGCAGGGTAACCTAGACAAGTTGCATGATGTGCCACTGTGTTCTTAAATAAAAGATAATTGCTAATTCTTGTCAGTCTAAGGATTTGGAACTTCTTGATTCTACCTGCAAATGTGTATTCAGTTTGGAATGAGGCATGAGCACTGCGTTTAAGACTAAGAGACTACAAAAATACCAAGAAATAAATATTTACACTACCCTCATCAATAACCACGTGTTTGGACAGGTGTATGTTTCCAGCATTGTTATATTAAATTGGCATCAGTATTAACTTGAAAGCCCACAGTAGTATCCACCCTTGTATTATGCATGCTATTCCAAGTACATTCCTATTCCCTCCACAAAGATTACAACTCATACTCATGAAGCGATTAATGCCCTAGCTGCTAGTAAAGCATGTCTTTCCCACTTACCTCTTTATTTACTGCCAAGTTGCACATGCATTCAGTGGCAGCTTGACGGATCTGCTCATGATCCTCAAACATGTAATTCTCTATCTCAGGAAGGGCCTTCTCCTTAATGATTTTTGTCCTATACAATAAACATTTAAAAAAGATCACTTAGCTATGTAGAACATTCCTTTTCAACTATTTCATCATTTTTAGCATTCTTAGCAGTTCCCACTATTTACTGTTTGTGAAGGCAGACTTTTTTTTAAGTTAAACGTGAACTTTTTTAGCACCTAGCAGAGTTCCTTGTCTAATCTAAGGAGTAGACAAGTTCCTTGTCTAATCTAGGAGTTAAATCAATCAATAATAGTTGCACTTGGTACCAAACTAATACATTACCAGATTTAGTTTCCAACAGTAATAGAATAGAATTTACTTTTGTTACCCATCAAGTAATAAACCTCATACTGGACATACTCTGTGTACATTATGCGGGATGATCATTTTGTTTATGGTGCCAGATTTTCATGGGGGATTTGAAAGCTATTCCAGGCCTGCAGGGAAATAACATTAATCTAGATTAGTTTTGATCTGCCTCAGGGCCTCCAACCAGATTGATGTGCCTGATATAACTCTGAAAAAAAACGTCCCAGGGGGCAGTTATAAAAGACAGTATGTAGGTTTTTTCGACATCAAAAACATGACACTGATAATTGATGGTGTGAGGCTTTCAGTGCTGAAAACAGGTAAAATAAAATGTCCTGATAACTAACCTTAACCTAAGTCTTAAAGGAGAACTATGAGGTGAGTGGTTTACACTCATCCTCATAGTTTGAGCCGACGTGTGACAATGAAACTGTCACACGTTGGCTCAATAGATCGGGAAGTGAAAGAACACATACTGTTGCTCGCTCACTTCTCGATCATGTCCCTGCAGAGAGCCGTAACTGTCACTGCAGAGGGGAGGGGTTCACAGCCTGCAGAGGGGAGGGGTACAGCTGGCTCTGCCTCTAGATAGGCAGAGCCAGCTGTCACTCACGCAGCTGGGTGGATCTCAACAGTATTGTCGGAATCCGTCCCGGCTGTGGCGGTCTCAGTATACCGCAAGCTGTAGCTCGCAGTAGCTCGCAGTATACTGAGCTTTGGGTCACGGGAGCATGCTAGTTTGTGTCCGCCTGTGACCCTTACGAGAACTATGGGGAAAAACACTTACCCCATAGTTCTCCTTTAAGCTGGCACTTCAGCCTTTTCCAAAATCTCAGTTGGTGAATTTTCAAAGTAACCAGCAATCAATGCAGGGAGGCCATATTGCTTGATCAGGAACTTTTTTTCTCTTTCTAAGTATTCATGCCAATTGTCATTCTAGAGAAAAAAAGTCACTGCTGCAGGGAAGGCCAAACCCTGCTTTTATGCATCAGAACAGTATGTATTACAATGATGTGCAGCAATCACTGACACACATACAGTAGACATGTACATTTTGTTTAACTCCAAATGGAAATTCAGATGAATTTCATTAAATTTTCATGCATCTGCATTTCTTAATTTCCAAAACCGAAACAATCCGAATTTTCGTTTCAAAATTTTGTCTTAATTACATTCAAAAATAAACTAAATCGCACATGTGACTGTTCACTGTTCACAAGCATTTTCAAGGATGTTAGACATAAAAATTGATAAAACACTCTTTAGTTAATCAGATTTTGCCTTTTAGAATTTAACGACACAATTTGGAAAAGCTATTGAAAAAAACGTAGAATCTACATAACAATTAATGAGAAGATCTTTTGTCATGTTATTTGAGATTACGCTATGTTGATCTCCAATGGTTCTGAGCTAAAAACGTTTAATATCCCGCAAAAGGAATAAAGAAAAAACACAAATACAAAATATTTTTTTTTTTGTGGGTTACATGTTTAATGACCACTACGGCCTAACATAACCAGTATGGACTAAGATGACCATTGCAGCCTAAAATAACCAGTACGGACTAAGATGACCAGTACAGACTCAGAGGACCAGTACGGACTAAGATGACCAACTAAAATTATTTTTTAAAAACACCCCAAAAATAATTAATTGAGTTCATTTTTAATTGAAGAACCCCATCCGAATCTGAATAACAAACATTGAACCAAATCGAATATTGGATCAGAAATCTGAAAAATGAACAAAAATTAAATACGAATAGATCTGAAATGAAACAAAACACATTTTTTTGCGGGGTTACATGTCTAAAATACAGTATGAACATCTAGAATTAAAGATAATGATCTGAGACTATTCTTTAATTTTTGAGGCATTTATGTGTTGATGTGAAATATAGAGATTATGATTTCTGGTGCAAAACTACAGAATATAATACCTACCTTAATTTGTCACTTTTCCCAGCAAAGTTGGTCAGGCCTAATAGCGCTTCATAGTTCTGCAAACCATCTTTCTCTGTGTTTAGAAGATTGACCAGGGGGCGTATCACTTCATACACCTGGAAAGATACCAAAATGCTCATAAAGAGTGAACTCTAAAACACATATTTACATAGTAGCCTTTTCTCACCCAGGAATAGTTACATAATTCATTTATAACCTGTTTAAGAAGTATATTTTATAAGAAAGTATAGTTACATAGTTAGGTTGAAAATGACCCATACTTTTCATCCATAATACAAAAATGAATTTTAAAAAACTTTCATATTACAGTTTATGTACAGGTACTTTGGCGTATGTTTGCTATTTGCCGATACATTGCTACAATACCAGTTATGTTGTTTTTGTACTTCCACCCTTGAAAATAAAATTATTTTACAAAAAAAAACTTTCATTTTAGGAACCTGATCCCACAGTTGATTCAAAGGAAGGCAAAAAAGCATGGTCCAATTTGATTTAATTGAGGAAAAAAATACTTGATACCCGGATGAACAATCTACAGTGTCATTGTATAAGAGAATGCTTATCCATAATGATTAATTTAAAGATGAAAGTAGGCAGTTAATTTTTATGTGGAAAATGAGAATGCAAGTTCGGTTTAGTTATCTTCCTATGCACCCTAGTAAACCTTAAAGGAGAATTATGAGGCGAGCGATTTTCACTCAGCCTCATAATCTGAGCCGACCTGTGACATTGAAACTGTCACAGGTCGGCTCAGTAGATCGGGAAGTGAGCGAACACATACCGGTGCTCGCTCACTTCTCAATCTATCCATGCAGAGAGCCATGAATGTCACTCACGGCTCCCTGCAGGGAATCCCCCCCCCCCTCCCCTGTTCGATCCTCCAGCTCTGACTGGCGGAACTGACTGGGGAGGGGGCGGGTACAGCTGGCTCTGCCTCTGGATAGGCAGAGCCAGCTGTCACTCACGCAGCTGGGTGGATCCAGACAGAATTGCCGGGATCCGTTACGGCTGCGGCGTCTCAGTATACCGCGAGCTGTAGCTCGCAGTAGCTCGCAGTATACTGAGCTTTGGGTGACGGGAGGATGCTAGTTTGTGTCCTCCCGTTACCCTTAGGAGCTGTAGCTCGCAGTAGCTCGCAGTATACTGAGCTTTGGGTGACGGGAGGACGCTAGTTTGTGTCCTCCCGTTACCCTTAGGAGAACTATGGGGTAAAGCCCTAACCCCATAGTTCTCCTTTTAAGCTCTCCATCTGCAAGGCTGAATAGTAATTTGCCGACACAGCAGTCAGGGTAAGGAGAATAGATGTAGACATTTGATCCCTTAGCAATACATACCCTTTCTCCTGGGAATGCAATGTCCGGGTTAGATATAGCTGCTATTTTGGCCAGACCATGAGCCGCTTTTGTCTTCCCAACTTCAGAACCTTCCAGAGCCAGTGGAATCATGGCCTGTCAACATAAGGAGCAACAGGTGATATTGCTGAACATCCTTAGTTAAGAAAAGCTATCAAGTGAATCATTTTAATACATAGTGAGGGATGTTATATAGCAATTTACCTTGCCGCCTCCTTGTGCAACAATAGTTCCTCTGTCCTTTGGATCTTCACACAGTGCCAGGAAAACCCTAAAACAGTACAGTGTAAATCAACAGAAACAGCTTCCAACACAAATTTTAACAAAACAAATCTTGTTTTCTCACAAAGCTTGATCTCTGAACTGCTGCAAACATTTAAAGGGAAACTATAATGGTTTACCGGTCAATTTTATTAGTACTTTTGATCAGTTTGCTTTTGACAGATGTTTTCTTTTTTGTTTTCTTTTATTACTATGCATATAACATGCTTGTGTAACTAATAATTCTATACTACCAGGTGCACCAATGAGCTATAGAGAAAATTAGTATTTATATCTGTACTACTTTAGTAGTAAATATAACTTGTGTTCTAGATGATATTACCTGGCTAGCTGCTCTTTTGTTTGATCTGTAAGGATAGAGTTGTCTGCTTTCACCATGCAAGCAAGGGTGGAGATCACATCAGCCTTCAACAGTCTCTTGACTCGTTTGGTCACAAAGTCTTTTTTATCCTAGCAGAACACATATGAAAAATCATATATTTGTAACATAGAATAGACAGTTGACTCAAGCCAAATGGCCAGATACTGGACAGAACCAAGTACTGTATATAACAATATTTGTCTTAGTAAAAGAACCACTTTGTGATAAAGTGTGGTTAATATTCAGATCTGCAATTTAGTTTAATTCATTCAATAAGTGCTGGTATAGAATATTCTGTACAGGTAATGCCCTAAATGTGGCATGGCCCTGGGTAACAAGGATTTTTCGGTTAGAAAATTCCCAGAAAATTAAAAATGTTGTCCCAGTTGGGTGCAAGAAAACACGCATTGTCCATTATCTGTTTTACAATGTTCCATTCTCCAATATAAGACTTACCTTTGGGTGTTGTTCAGGTACATGTTGCTTTGAGAATTTGGCCAACTGTACCAATTCAGGAATAGCCTCCTTCACATCATAACTGTTTGTACAGTTGACCAGAGTAGTTGCCACTGAGTACAAGACTGTCTTATCACTTGTCTGTATGAGTGAAAACAGAGATGTCAGATACTCTGTATATAGCAATAATTAATATTATTAATGAAGAAATAGCATATCCAATCCACACATAGCTGTACAAACCTTAGATAGTTCAAACATGGCCTGCAGAGATTGTTCATCTTCAACAAAATCATCCTTCACATCAGCATCTAAAGTCAGATAAGCCAAGCCTTCAACTGCCCACTTCTTCGTTTGAATGTCAATGCTGGGATTACATAGCCACCTACAAAGAGACACCATCCACTTTGCAGGTGAGAATGGAAAAGACAACCAGACACTACATACAACAGATTTTATGCAAATTGCTTAACAACTGTTTGCCAAGTATTATTATTTAACTAGAACAAGTCAATATAAATATAAGCAGTATATTGTGCATACAAAATATATTAAAAGGTTTTATTGGAAAAATATTTTGTAGTCTTCTTGGAAACAGGTGACAGCTTTAACACAGCTTTTATACTGCAGACACTTATATTTTGCAATGAATAAACATGAATGATAAAAAGATTGATATTTTATAGGGATTGCTTTTTAAAATAGGTACTTACTTCCTGCATTGTTTAGCGAGTTTGTCAGTAGATCCCTCAGCAAACTGCCTTAAAGCATAGTCTGTACCCCCAGCTGATCCTAGTTTGCAAAGACCCTGCAAATCAAGAGTCAAACAAATTGAATAAGACACCTAAAGGGGAATTTATCAAGCAAGTTTTCAAAATAATATATCTAGTGCAGATCTGGTTGCTTATTACTTAGGGTATGAGTTATAATGGCTTTTCTTGTGTTTGAAACACATGGACCTGCATCTGATCAAGGCCATGTTTTATATTGGCACAGAGTTACTTTTGATCTGCAGAGGGAGGAATTTATTAAATGATCTTCAGTCTTGTAAAACATATTTGGGGGTGATTTACTAACCTAAACACACGCACGCACCAGGTGTGTGTGATTTTCACACAGCAAAACGTATTTATCAACCAAAAAGTCTCTAAAAGCATATTTCCACTAATGCCATATATGGAAAAATCATGCACATGATGCATATATAATGCTGCTTCACAGTTTAGACAAAAATGGTTAGCTAATGCATTTACATTCCTGCATTCATCAACGCAAGCAACATAACATAGAGCTAATTTACACCACATTACCTTGAAATTCATTGCAGGGCTTTGCACAACACACCTGCTGGGTGTGTACACACTACAAAGGTGTTTCGATTCCTCCCATAGATCATGCTGGGAGGGAACACACTACAGAGGTGTATACACGTTCATGGTGTGTTTATAAGGTTAGTAAATCAACCCCATTTGTCTCATTGCTCCTGTTGTGCACAGCCTGAAGTCAAGCAAAATGGATAACTCTCTGACAAAAAGAAACATCCATATACTTACATAATACGAAAAAACAAGTGTATCCATAGACCATATCAGTAAACTTGCCCAATATGATAGCCCAAAGGAAACACTAATAGAGAACCAGTTCACATCCAGCAGCTGCTCAAAATTGCAGACTGTTTTGGCCATTATCCGACGCCCAGCTTCCTGAATGGCCTGGAAGTCGGCTCCATGCTGTTTGGCTAGCTCGATGCTGACTGGCTGGGAAGCTGGCTTCCTGGCCAATCAGCATGGAGCCAACCAAACAGCATGGAGCTGGCTTCCTGACCAATCAGGAAGCCGGGCAGCAAGTCATCACCTGCCGCCCGGCTTCCGTGATCTCTTATCTTTAACCTTCTGCCTGATTTTAGTTACTGACTTGATTGCTGTCTGACCTGCCCTTGGATTTCCCTTGTCATGAATGCTACTTACCTCCGTCACCAATTCCAGCCAGAACTTCTAACCAAGATTCTACTTGCATAATATGTCCCTCACTGTCAACGTGTTGCTGACCTCTACTAGTTCTTGACTTTGACTCTGCTTACAATTTGGTGCTTCGACCCCAGCCTGTGACCTGGCACTGCCTGTATCTGAACCTAGTACATCCTCTGTGCATTACCAGCTGTAAAGCTGCTCATCTGATAAGAGCACTCCAGAGTTCTAGCCACTATTTCCTGCATCTGGGATCTAGTGCCCTTTAACCACCTTGGCAGGCCCTGTCTTAGCTTTCAGGGCTGCCCAGTTGGGAATTGTCCAACAGGTCACCTACTAGCATGCACTGTTTGAGGTTGGGGCAACTCTTAGAAGTGAGTCAATGTTAAGCACCTACACTTATATATACTGTGGATTGTTGGAAGTCACATACTGGACACAGTAATCAGAGATATTAGCATAAAAGAAAGGGCATGATTTCAGTTCTGCTCATACTCACCACCAAAGCACGGATCTTAATCTTTTCATTCTTTGTTTTCTTGTAAATCTCTTTTAACATAGACACTCCATTAGTAATGATGAAAGAGGCGCGGCTGAATTTTGTTGAGGCATGAATGAGAGCTTCCACTGCAACCAGTTGGTCTATCTCATTTTCCGATGCTGTCAGTGCAACCATCATTTCCATGACACCCTGAAGCCCAAGCAATTTGTTTCCAAGGTCAAATGGTCCCTGCAGGATACCTGACACAGTTTGTATGGCATGCAGGTTCTTCTCCATATTCTTTGGGTCAAAGTTACCACTGAGAAATGTAACAAATGTTTGTCATAAGGATAAAGAAAGAGACAGAAAAATGGAGAGACAATATGAAATATTTCACAATTTGAAATATGTACCATGTACCCTCTGGTGTGGCCCACCCGTATCTCAAATAGCTTTTGGCATACATATTTTTTAAGCATATTTAACCATACCTTATATCAGAGGTTGCTAAATGGAGGTACCATATCTATACCAACTGGGGGTATAGAAACCAAAGGATGAGGATACAGGCCTGGATCTATTCATAATTTTTAAATTGTTGCTAAATTAGATTAACTATCACATGTATCAATACAGATTGAGATGGCAAGGTTTTAAACCAATCAGGATTCAATCACTCAACACAGATGTCTTCCCACTTCCCAGTATTTCCAGGTGATAAGTTAGTGCAGTCAAAATTAACATTGTCATTAACACTACCTTGATTCCATGTTTTGAATTCACAAAAACAAAAAATATTGATTGTAGCTAACTTGTGTATTTGTGTTTTGCCAATTTCTATTAATAATATGGTAAAAATCCTTATGATTTTATTGCATTCATTCTGTTCCCAACTATCAATATGTATAAAGTACAACATCTTATTGATATCTTCTAAAGTCATACTTGTAGCCAATAGGACTGTTGAAGATGACAAAAGTCTGGCAAAAGTGGTATGGGGGTCATATTTTTCCAATCCATTGGCGATCTGAAATTGTACAAAGTTTAACAACCCCTTCCTTATGTATTTAAAATAACTAAACATCTGATCAGATTTGTTTTAGATGCAGTATGGTATGCTATCTGGTAAGACTGTGTACTGTTACTTTAAAATCTACTTATAAAAAGCAGAAGAAAACTTTGCATGTATAACCCTTGGGGTACATGTACAATTGGTTTGTATCTGGTAGGTTTGCTGTGATAATCACCCCCGGTCTGCAGAGCTCAGCCGTTTAGCTGCCACTCGCCGCCATGCTCAGGCCACGCCCCCTTACCTTCATGTTTTAATAATCTTTTCTTCAACCGGAATCATAAAAACCAAAAGAACATTTGCAGCTTTAATCACTGACTTTTTAAAATTATTTTGTAAATTATTGTTATTTTACTTACGTTATGTACTCCTCACATATTACACGGAAGTTGTCTCTTTCAGGGTCACAGCGCAGATCGTCATATAGCTTATTCACAAGAATAGAAGCATTTAAACGGGTATTCACTGTTAGTGGGAGGCTATTTGGCAATTCTTGGATTTGCCCCAAAACCTTTAAAATTTTCTTCAATCCTGTCAGAAAAATAAAATTCCTTTATATATTCAACTCTGATCACGGACAACCTCACTATCTCGGTTTTCCAAAGAGTTACATTTATTTTCCCTTTACAGGTTTTTTTTTTATGATGTCTTTCTATGTGTATCCTTAGTGGTGGCTAAAAGAGGGGATTGTACAAACTTTGACAAACATACAGAGAAGGACAGTATTTATGTAGTAATTCTATGTCATAGGTGCAATTTTATATAACTAGTATGAAAATGCTATAAAATGTTTGTTTAAGAACTTTTAAAACACACAATTAAATAAAATTTATCAAAAACCATTATAGCTTGCCTATGATATTTTGAAGCATAAATCTTAAAGGAGAACTATGAGGTGAGTGCTTTTCACTCATCCTCATAGTTCTAGCCGACCTGTGACAATGAAACTGTCACAGGTCGGCTCAGTAGATCGGGAAGTGAGCCAACCCATACCGGCGTTCGCTCACTTCTCGATCCTGTCACGGCACAGAGCTCTGTCAGGGGAGGGACTGGATTCCCCCCTCCCCTGTCCGATCCTCCAGCGCTGACTGGCGGAACGGACAGGGGAGGGGGCGGGTACAGCTGGCTCTGCCTCTAGATAGGCAGAGCCAGCTGTCACTCATGCAGCTGGGCGGATCCAGACATAATTGTCGGGATCCGTTTCAGCTGTGGCGTCTCTGTATACCACGAGCTACAGCTCGAGGTAAACTGAGCTTAGGGTGACGGGAGGACGCTAGTTTGTGTCCTCCCGTTACCCTTAGGAGAACTATGGGGAAAAGCCCTAACCCCATAGTTCTCCTTTAATCCTAGTTTTCATATTGCATTTTTCTTTTACATTTGTCTTTGTTCCTTCATCAACTAATTTAGTCAGTTATTAATTTATTCAACATTTGAATAAATCATGTCCTTTTTAAAAAAAACATTAGATTAATATAAGAACTATCTCTTAGTTGTGGCACTCTAATTTGAAATATACAATTCTATAAACAATTATAGCAAATTAACAATTATTTAGAATACAAATGTTACTTTTACTACAATCTAAAAAAGGAAAGAAAAAGCTAGAAAAATGATTTGAGACAAAAAATAAATTAGTGTGATGAATTGTATAATGTTTTATTAAAACCACAGTTTCACTTTATTTTGAGAGTTTGAAAATGTTTATTTTTACCTGCATCAACCACAAATAGAGATTTGGAGTTGTCTTTATTCTTCAGGTCTCTGCGAGGGATGTTTTTATTGAGCAGATTCAGAGCCTGATCCCTGCCATGTCCAGAGACTTTCTTACTAACAAGCATCTCCAACAAGTGGGTGGTGATCGTATGGAGGTCCTTCCTGCTGTCTGCGACAAGACAAAACACATAGATAACCATAAGTTACCATATTAAAATAAAGGATACAACAACAGTTGATAATCTTTGATTACAAAGTGAAACTTGATCAGACAATGGAAGGGGTAAAAATTAGAGAGCTGGAGAATACTTCAACCTACGACCAATCCAAGCGTTGTTTCTTCTTAAAGAAAAAACTACCTCTATAGCTGACCATATATGTCACAAACACATTGGATAATCTTCTTCAGATTTGCCAACAACTAGTACATGGGCCCTTGACTGGATTGTTCAGGCAGGTTTTCACTTTTTTTTTGATGAATCTGATGGGGATTGTACAGAGATGGCCTATTCAGATTCCAACATGTATGGCCAGTTTAAGAGGCTGTGTTCTGTGTACTGTTTATTTGTATGTTCCCAAACACCTAGAACGCTTCTCTTGAGTGCATATAATGTAGGCTACATTGGTTCTAACTGGATGTGAGTCATATTATATCCAGATTTGCCAGAGTTCTTACCTAAAACCAAAGCCTCTTCTTTCCCATGGTCTTTTCGATCTTCTCCTGTCAGAGAGTCCACAATGTTCTGTATCAGGTTGCATGTAGCTATAGCAATTTCTTCATTATCTACTGCCATAATGCTGCAGATTTTATTAATGCCCACAAGATGTAGGATAGCTGTAGCCTAAAGTACAAAAAGATGTAATGTTTGAAAAACAGGAAAATCCACATGCTTTCAAAAATCTCCTGTTATACATTTCCCTTACTTCCTGACATGTTGTTTCCAGGACAGGAAGTGGGGGGAAAGCTCCCCATCATGGCCACAAAGATAAAAAATATGTATTTGACTGGAGACACACATTCTAATAAATAATAAATTCCTTTGGCACCAAGTTCCATGCATGTACCATGGACAATACAAAATATAAAGTTTGACAGATCTCGACTTGCTATTTACATAAGTGGAAAATTACAAGCTTCAAAAGATGAGAGATACATACTCTTGCCCTGTGGCCAGTACACATGCCGGAAAAGGTCCTCACTGCAGAAAGAATCAGCTCTGGGTCTTTGGTATCCACCAATTGCATTAGAAGGTTCACACCATTGTTCTGGAAAATTCTCTCAGCACCTGCATCCTCCCTGCCTAGAACGATCAGATTGTTGACAGCCTGCAAAAAGAATGTGCAAACATTAAAAGGTGACTATGCAATAGCATTCAATGTTTCCAGCTTTACAGACAAAGCCAAATGTTTAGGACTCTACAGCATGCAGTGGCCAAAATGCTGTCCATGGCCCACATGTGGCCCACCAACTCTGTGCCTGGCCCATTATGTGCTGGGCTGGGTCTGCCACCTGCTGGGCACCAGAGGCTAGCAAAGTGACAGCGGTATTTTTCTGCTGAAACATATTCCAGCACCCGGGAAATAAAATAAAGGCTGTACTGTTTCATGCAGTATTCTTCAACCAAACAGTACAAGTAAAGTCCCTGCCTCTTTGGGGAGAGTGAGAGTTCCATGGGAGCATGTAATAAGGTAAGTAACCACTGACCACCAATGCTGGGGGGTTACATTTTGCTGTGTCAGCTTGGCAACTAATCTGCTACTTGTTGTTTTATAAACATATGTGTCACAGTTAATCAGCTGAGCTGTTGTGTTAGTTGTAGTTCTACTAACATGTGCTCTGTTCCTACCTTGCTCTTGGTCTAGCAACTTTAGACATCACCTGATCCCACCTGCTTATTGTTGTAGCAGCTTTTTAGCCAATCAGTGTTGTACCCTTCTCCCCCCTGTCAGCTTTTGGTCAATCAAAGTGGTTCATTCCTGTCACTTACTTTATCTAAACTCGGTTGCAGCTCACAGCTTGCTGCCCTAGCATCACTTTTAGAAGCTAGCTGCCATGCCCCTGGTACACCTTCCTGCTAGCCAGCCTGTATCCCCCAATGCTTCCTGTGCACAGACTTCTGGTGCCCTGGTTATCCGAGTCTGCTGCCCATCCTGACCTCTGGTTTGTTCCTCGTTATTTATGTTTGCCACCTGTCATGACCTCTTTTTGTTCCTGGTTATACTGTTTCTGCTGCCCATCCTAACCTCTGGCATGTTCCTGGTTATCCATGTCTGCTGTCAACTCCAAACTCTGCCTTGCTCCCAACCATCCATGCCAAAATCAGCCCTGACCTCTGGACTGTTCTTAAAGACCTCTGACTTGTGGTCTGTGATGCTTGAACAGGGTGAACCCAGACGTCACGACTTGGGGTCAGCATGCAGCTAAGCCTGAACTGCCATCAGAGGGTCTCTTGGGGATCCCACATCTCCAGCTCTCATATGGGACCATCCTGTTACTTCAGGGAATCCTGATCCTACTTCCAGGCTTTATCTATTCCAGCTTCCTAGACCTCCCTCTTCTACTGTACTCCCATGTGGTTCTTACTCTGCAGGCCCAGCTCCATGATCTAACCTGCTTTGTGGTACTGTCCTCTACCATAAACCAGTTGTCAGCCTACACTTTCATTGTTAGTCTATAATACTTCTTTGGGGTATCCGTTACTGTTTAGCTAGAGGATTCACACCAGTGTAGTAGGCATTTGGGATGTTAAATAACACTGGTTTAATAGTGCTGGTGGTTATTATTGAAGTTGCTGGGACCAGTGCTGGTAGTTATTAATGTTGCCACCAACACAGGGATTTATAATTGCAGCAATTTTTTCTTTTACCTTCTCTCGTTTTTCTTTTTCACTGTTTGGATCCAGTAGAATCTCAAACATCTTCTCAACACGAGAGTCAGTGGAGAACTGAACATGAAGCTGTGGGAAGTAAGAAATAAAAGAACAACGTGATTAGATAGTAGCACACGATTTATGTTGATTATTTAATTTCAGGCTTATTTAGTAGAGAACAGTGTAAAGTGCAGCATGCAGTAACCCATAGCAGTCAATCAATTTCTTCTTTTATTTAACCTAAATCTGACTGGTTGTTTTGAGTTACTTTACTTTGAACATTATTATTTCTCTTTGCACTGCTTTGTTGAGTAAGCTAGGCATGCACATTCTAGCAAAACATAATATATTGCTTTAAGATACGTAGAACTATCAATTATATATTTATTAGACAAGGTTTACCACATTGTAATTTGAGTATACTAATATGGCAAACATTATATTGTATTAAAGTGTGGTGCTGTAGCATGTATGGTCTTGGTCTTACTTTTTCCTGAATATTGCTACCCAGACGGTGCAGAGTCTCTAAGAAGGTCTTATTCTTTGGCTCTAGTGTTGCACATCTCTGAACATCCTTATATGCTTGGTCCAGCTTCCCCAGTTTCTCCAGAGCCTGGCAGCGTCTGAACAGGGCTTTTATGTCTGATGCATCGACATCAATAGCTAAAATTGAACAAAACACTTGTGTAATTTCTTAGTGTTTGACTTTTCTGTTAACACTACATCATGGCCTGTTGATTAGTTACATCTCCCAATTCAAATGTTTAGTGAAATTATGGTTTACAGATATAAGGCAGTCTAGCAAAACATTGTGTTACTTTATTACACTTCTTACCTTTAGTTGCATCTGAGGCTGCCTGAACATAATTTTCCTATGTAAGGAGAAGAAAAAAAAGTCAGTCCATTAAAACAAGAAGAAAGGAAATGGATGCTGGGTTTAGTGATTATTCTTTGTCAGCACAAAGTCACACAATACGCATTAGGCTAAATTCACAACGAAAGGGTAAAGATTTGGTTTATCCATGTTTCACACTTTCTTTGGACATTTAAAAAAAAGAAGTATCCATATCCTGTTGTGTAAGCTCTGTCTATACAGTAGTATATACATAGTTATGAGTAGAATACATAAACATGACAGCAACATTGCTTACTCTGTTTCTTCTAAGACCAGACTTGTATGCCATGTCATCCCACTACAGACTACACAACAGTAATGATTGCAATCTCAGTTATACTGCCAGGAACCAATATCATCTATAATTCCTTGCGACAGCATAACAAAATTAATTGATCCAGGGGCACCTATGAACACGTGATTCCAAAATATTTTTATTTACATTGCACCAACATTCCCTTTTGAAATCAGTGTAAAAACAAAATAAGCATACAAGGATTAACATAGTATACTAGAGAAAGAAGCAGATGCAAGGAAAGCACTGCTGAGCTTGCAGTATGAAGGACTGTGAGAAATGACAATTTCTGTACAATCTCCTCATCCGCACATCCTGCATCTGAAATTGGAGAGGGTGTGGGATCTTGAGAGTAAACATCTATGGGACATTGGACTAGTTGAGGCATATCAGAGGGCGAAGCAATTAGACAGGTTGCAAATCCTCACCCAGTAACAATTGTTTTGGTCTGCCACTGATAAACTCGAGACAACCGTGACTGCAGCTTGCCTCTCCCACAAAGTAACACTCATGAAACAACAAATTATGTTTAGGGACCAGGCGGTTCACATAGATACCTCAGGGAGGTTGGATTTGCATATCTAACGGTCCTTTGATGTCAATGGCGGCCTAAACTCCTTGCACTTTCTGCAGAGTCCTGCCTTAGGCATGGTGTTCCGGAAGAACCCATGGATGCTGATTACTTACACAGCCTGTCTGGTCTGTTTGATCATTGATCCAACTGGACAAATTCCTCGTTAAGTTTTTGCATGAGACAACAGAACAGTAAAATTGTCATTTAAAATCCTTTTTTTTTCTGGGTCCAGGGCAGCTAAGATCTTACATATGCACAGAATATCTATCTAAAACCAAAATGGGATCATCTTTTGTTAAAAAGGAAAAAAAAATCTGTCAATATAAATAATACATTAACCTAACTTAACCAAATCTATTGTGTAGCTAGGGCTTCTGTTATGGTTTAAAGTTGAACTTCAGAGTCCAGCCCAAACGTTCATTTTTTTTATTTGGTGTGGATGTGTTAGAATGTGTCAGATTTTTGTAGGTCTCTGTTATGCTGTGAATATTTCCCTTCACTTCCTGTTGTGCCACCAACAGGGACACAGACAGTATCAAAAACTAGGTATAGGGGGAGATAAAGAGGCTATATTACTTACCTTAACCCACGCTATGGCAGGCTCTGGCATTCTGCTCTTGCCCCTGGTGCTCCTGGTGGTGGGCAGCTCTATAGTGTCATTACATACAATGCAGAGCTAGTAGCAGGGCTAGATTGTGACTGCAATCGGAAGCACCTTAGAGAGGAAACTTCACGTGACCAATCGCACAATTGTACAGAGCCTGCTGGAGCGAGCAATCAGGTAAGTATTTCTTGTCTACACCTAGACAAAAAACAAGCATCTAACCCTTGCAGTGTGGGGGTGCCCCACTGCAAGGGTAGTTTTTTCTTGTGTCGGGAGTTGGGTTGAATATAAATTCTATCCTTTAGCCACTCTATTGAGAATTAGAATGAATGGCTGTAGTTCTTGTTTGGGTTTCTTATAACACACCTTTTTAAGGTAACAGGCTGATCTGTTACGATACAAAAGAGCCTGCAGTTTCTTATCTTTAGCAAGCTTTAAGGCTTTGCTGTAGCAGTCAATAGCCTGGACAAAATCGTTTTCCTTGAAAAACGTATTTCCATCTTCTTTCAGCTGAATTGGATCTTCCATCTGCAAAAAATACATAAAACCAAAATAAATACATTGATGTAGTACCTTTAATGATACACATTAGAGTCTATCTAGCATTTCCTAACACAAGCCACCAGATGGGGCTGACTTTGCAGGACAAAACAGGAATATCCACCAGCTGTACAATGACAGCAAGGCCACATGTACACATTAAAAGAGAACTATGGAGTAAGTGTTTTCCCACATAGTTGACCGCCTCGCCAAAGCCGGGATGGATCCCGACATTACTGTCGAGATCCACCAAGCTGCATGAGTGACAGCGGGCTCTGCCTATCTAGAGGCAGAGCCAGCTGTACTCACCATGTCCGTTCCTCAAGTCATCGCTGGAGGATCGGAGAGGGCAGGGGGGGAATCCCTGCGGGGAGCGATGACTGACAGTCACCTCTCACTGCAGGGAGATGATGGAGAAGTGAGCGAGCGCCGGTATGTGTTCGCTCACTTCCCGATCTATTGAGCTGACATGTGACAGTTTCATTGTCACACGTCGGCTCGAACTATGAGGTTGAGTGATTTTCAGAAATGAAGAACTCCAGAACTTCAAGGGTTAAGTGCTTGTTTGTGTTTGGTGCAAAAATAAAAAAGTTATACTTACCTGATCCTCAGAGCTGGGTAGCTGTTAGAACAGTCCTTCCAGCCTCTCTCTCCCTCTGCTCCAGCGGTCTCAGGTTCTATCATGTTCAATACACTGGGGGGAATTTATCAAAACTTGGCCAGACAAAATCTGGAGCAGATTTGCATGGCAACCAATCAGCTTCTCTGTCTCATTTTCAAATGCTAACTGAGCAAACTGAATAGAGATGCTAATTGGTTGCCATGCACAGCTGCTCCAGATTTTGTCTGCTCCAGTTTTGATAAATTCCCCCACTCCCCACTGGAACGTAGGAGGAGAGAGGCTGGAGTGCTCTAACAGCCAGCCAGCTGTGAGATTCAGGTGAGTATAACTTTGTTATTTTTGCACCTAGATGAAAATCAGCACTTAAGAACTTCTTTTCCTCCGGGGTTCTTCTTTAAGATACATACTATGTTTCTAAATGCACCTGGAATCATGTAATACTTTGCTATGACTTATGACTAAGTGCACACTTAGATATTTAGCAGCATCTATTTGTATTCAGTCTAGTGGCAATTATAAAAACAAGATTTTTCTGCATCCTAGGAGCGCTTAGGCTAGTTTTACACGGCTCAATGCATGTAAACGCAGCTGAACTCAGGAAAATCTAAACTGGTGGTTGTCAACTGGTGGGTCGCAATCCTGTGTTCAGTGGGTCGCCACGTGCGTTCCACTGCACTAGGTGAGAGGCTCCTCTGCCTCCCCGTAGCGCAGCACTGTCAGTTCTTGCACCAAGCAGCCATTCAAAATATGCTACCCATTGCCAAGTGTCAGCTTGAGGTGGGATGGGCTGGGGGTATGGCCACGAGGGAGCTCTATCCATACGTGCATTGCTTACAACTCCCTTGCATCCCCTGTGGAGGTGCCTTAACCAGAGCGACATCACATTCTGGCTCACGGCACCTCTACAGGGAGCTGTACAAGCAATGCACATATGGATGGAGCTCTGTCACAGCACAGCAGCCCTCACTGGACCCCAGACTGAGGATCCACTCCAGTTCTCGTAAGGTAGAGAGACAGGGTGGATCTTAAAAAAATATATATATTTTTTTTGGAGTGTGTATGAGAATGTCTGTGAGATTGTGTCTGTCCGTGTTTTTGAGGGCCCGTTCCCACTAGTATGGTGCGTCAATCGCAAAGCCCCATGCGATTAACGCCCTGTACCATGCAATCACACCTCCCGCACATTCTGGTGTGGGAGGTGCATTGCTCTGCCATTCATTTGAATGGCACCCCAAACACACCTTCCGCCCACAGTTCAATCGACCGCACCATATAGCGCGGTACCGCTCCAGTGTGGTGTGACTTAATGACCAAGTACAAATGTGGGTCTTGAGTTTGTTTGCACAGGTTGAGAACCACTGATCTAAACACAGGAAAAAGGGATCTTGGAAACATAAAGTTGTTTATGTTTCCCAGATAACTTCTCCTGGGTTTAACACAAGAACTCCATGTGCATAGAGCCTAAAACGTAAATCTAGTCCCTATAAGATGTATTATCATTGACAGCTTATTACTACATAAGTGTCAATGCTAGCATCAATAAATGACTGGTTACTATATAGGTAAAAAGTTCAATTGCTGTAGCCTTCCCGCAAGAATATTTTTTTTCTATCTATACTTTGTTCAAATGCCATAAGAAAGGAATCACAGATAGACTTACCCTGACTGAAGACTGTATATCAGACAGAGACTGTAACTTGTGGGGTCTGGGAACCTTCCTGCACAATACACATTTGTCTCCCTAACAGCTGTGTGTATTCAGAGGACAGAACGCTTACCATTTATGGAAACATGGAGCCACGTGTCCCTGCCACCTGTCCACAGACTACCACACAACCTCTCTTATGGGCTGGGCCCTCCTTACCATCTTGTCTTGAATTGTATTGTGATTGTAATGTCTTCCTTATATTGCAAAGCGCTGCGCAAACTGTTAGCTCTATATAAATCCTGTATAATAATAATATTCACACAGCATTCTGATTTCTTCACTTTACAATATGGAAATGGAAGAAGTGATATTAAATACAGAGGTGCATGCCAATTCGATAATGTGTTGCATGGTGGTGGTGCACTTACTGGTGCAAATCTGCTTTAAATTTGCACCGGGATCATCCTCACTTTTCTACTTCCTGCATTGTTGCAGTTTGCTGCCTGTCAATATACATCCTCCTTTACTCTCCAGTGCTGATCGTCACTGTCACCCCTCTTCACTGCAGTATTTACACCACTCTGCCAATTATGTATATTTTAGAGCTTTTTTTAAATTGGCACAAGGGTTTCATTACTTTGACACATGTGGTCGGAAATTTAGAGAAACTGTTGCATATCATTTTTAAAATGATTTGGCGCAGCTGATTCAACACCACGCCAAAATGTACACCACAAAACTGACATATTTCCTTTTGTTAATTCCACACTATGTGTCAGGGCACATCAACAGTTTAAAAGAAAAAAAATAATGAAGGAGTTAGGCCCCTTACACACTATTTGATCAGTATCCCCTCCTGATTGGAGCAGTACCAACCGGATATCACCGCTGGGACACCTGTGTCCTTCCAAAAACTAAAATTATCGGACCCCATGGACCCCATCTGATGTAAACTGACATGGGTTTATTTACATCAGATTACCCCCAATCCAGCACAATCAGGTCTGGCTAAATGGAACACTGTTTTGTTTGTTTTACCAGATCTGGCCAGAGCCAGAGGCAGCCTGGATGTAAACGGACACCCATCCATTTAGATCCTGCGGATGTGAACGGACACCCATCCATTTAGATCCTGCGGATGTGAACGGACACCCATCCATTTAGATCCTGCGGATGTGAACGGACACCCATCCATTTAGATCCTGCGGATGTGAACGGACACCCATCCATTTACAGTAGATATCACTGCCCATAGACTTACATTGGGCATCCGATCCGGTCCATGTGAAAAACTGGCAGGCAGACCTGATCTGACCACCCGTCTGAAAGGAGTCTTAAAGGGTATATGTCACTGACTTTACTGGGGCTTATGCAATTAACAGTGCAGTAAACAGAACTGATGGAAGCTGGACTAGGGCAAGGCAGTTTTTTAATTGGTTGCTAAGGGTTTCTGACCTTAGAACATTGTTCTTTACACCATTTAATCAAGTATGCTGAACAACCCCTACCAAACAGTGAGATTTTTCTTTATTGCAGTCAGATGACTGAAAGATGGATTCTGACTGGTTGCTATGGGTTACTGCACTTTGCACTTCCTTGACTGAATGAGTGTGTAATTGTTTTTAGAACTGTACAAAATCCAGGAGATGACTCCTTAAAAGTAACTGTTACCCATAGCAACCCATCAGATTTACATCAAATAAGAAAATCACAAATAAAGGATTAGAACAGGGGTGGGTAACGCCAGCCCTCCAGCTGTTGTGGAACTACAAGTCCCATGAGGCATTGCAAGACTGACAGTTACAGGCATGTCTCACAGAGGCATGTTGTGATTTGTAGTTAAAACACAGCTGGAGGGCCAGAGTTGCCCACCCCTGGATTAAATGAATATTTACCGCAAAGCATAATGTTATTTCCTAAAATGGAATTTAAAGAGGAACTTCACCCCACCCCATTCCACCCCCTTTTTTATTTTAATTCCCACTTACCTTCTTCAATCCTGAAATTGCATACTAATACATCCAGCAACTCCACCATTGTCCGGCTGCAGTCCCCCGATCTGCACGCTGGGTCCCACGCCGCCATCTTCTTTACTTACATCTTCAGGGGGTCGACTGTCTCTTGCTGGTTCTTGCAGCTGGCCTACTGATGACATACATGCAGAGTGGCACATCATCAGAGGGCTGAGCAGCAAGTACCAGCCAACCCCTAATTATGTGCAGCGGTGCATGCACAGTATAACACCTGGAAGCCTCCTGACTTAAACAATCTGACAACCATATTAAACTTTTGGGTTTGGTTTACTGAAAGCAAATAGGCTGTTCACTTTGCAAGGAAATGTTTTCCTTAGCTTAGTGAATTGCAAAGAATATCCAATCATGTACAAGGAAAAACAAAAAAAAAGCATACAGTTTATGCTGGCACATGATTGGTTGATGGCAGTCAGCACATTTCAACCTTATTTACTAAAGCTGGCCATACAGCAGTAGAATTTCATTCCAACATTTTTTTGGAATGTTTGTTCATTTCTAATAGTTAATGGGGTTAAATTGATGATTGTTTTTGACCGTAGTGATGAAAAAAATTGAAGGAGCAGGATGGCAATTTGTTTCTCCAAAACACAAAAAATAGTGAATGTGGCTTTTGTCCCGGAAACTCCATTCATTCCAAAATTGATTGTCAACATCAAAGGCGATTTCGAACCGCATTTATCAAGACTGATAGTATTATCGAATGTTCTGATGGGATTTTTCCTATGAACGTTCGTATAAAAATCTACTAATGTACAGCCAGCTCAAGCTAAAGGAAAACTTCCTTGCAAAGTGAACAGCCTATTTGCCTTTAGTAAATCAACCCCATTGAGGCAGTCTATACCAGTAGGCAAAGGCTAATAAGCAGTGGACTAAAGCCAGTAGCCATATAATATTATTATTATTATTAATAAACATGACAAAATATTTCAGAATGACGGCTGTCAATATAGATAAATAAAGATGCGTTTAACAATATAAAGACACCAGTAAATTCCCATTGTGCCCATTATATAAATAACACGGATCATTTTTTTTTTTTGTTGGTGTCCCATTAATGGTGTGTAGACATGTATACTATGATCTTAACATATAAGCATACCTTGACTGGCATATGGGATCGTGGACGTTTCTTGAGACTTCTCAGGCAGCTTGTGTCCTCTGTGATATATATAGAAGTGAATGAAATAGTCCAGGACTGTGGAATGCTGGGACACCAGAAGCACACAGGCGGGGGTGTCCTCTTATAAAGGTTTTTGTTTTTTTTAATCGATAGACAAGATCCTGGTCGATGAATAGTCAGAGATAAGTTTAAGCTACACAAACTTTCTTGTCACAAATGTTAGGACACACTTGTGAATTGGAAGGATTGTAAAGTAGTTAAGTAGCGCTAGTCCCCCCCTTGATGGTGTTATGAAGGCCACCTGCCATGCCATTTATGGAGGTGACAGAAAGCTGACCACTGGGACAGCTAGACACATGGAGCTGATATAGTGGGAGATGATCCAGAGCAGCTGTCAGTGCTGGAAGTGGCTAGTAGCTTCTGGAAATTGAAGTGTGCCCAAGTCACTAGGCCAGGCTCATCCACTCCTCATTTAGTTTCTTATTCTGGTATGACGCTGCAGTTTTTATGTCCGTCATCCCGTAACGTAGCTGGTTTATCATTTCACAACAGAGAAAAGATTCATTTTTCTAGTAAATAAAACATCAATTTTATGTTTTGCACTCCGTATAGATATAGCAGGGAGAATCAATCAAGGGAAATAATAGTCTTGTGGTGTAAATATTGGCACATTTTTATACCCCCATATTAACAATGTTATAAGACAATCTTCAGAAAGTAAAATCGATCAGATCCACAGCGCTCAGCAGACTCTTGGATACTCTTCCAAGATCTTCCCCACCAGTCACTTGTGGGAGGCTACCGTCCACAAAGACAGCTGGGAAATATCCTTATAAACCATGCAAAAACACCAACAGAAGGGACAGCGCCTTTTCCTCATGTGATATCATTTATTTTATGCAAAATGTATACAGAGCTCCTTTGGCTCTGCCCTGGATGTATGGTTTAATATACCGCTTGTCTCCATTGTGTACATGTGATTAGTTTTCTATCTGTTTGCATAAGATAAACCATATCACACAAGGAAAAGGCGCTGTCCCTTCTTCCCTTCTGTTTATGTTACAAGACAAGTTCTATGTGGTTTTGCACCATTTGCGACAAATCCGGTTAAATGTGCTATGCATAAATGTCTGACCGGGTGCGCCAAAACAATGAAATATACCATTACCAAAGAGGTGTAAATACTGTAGGGGCAATTACCAGCATTGCTGCCAGGAGAGGAAAGAGGGGTGTATGTGGATGGCCAGGAAGAAGAGGAGGAGAAAACTGAAGATGATCTCATGATCTCAGTGGAAGATTACCTCAGATTTGCTCCAAAATTGCACTGGAATCTGACACAGCACAATTGGGATGTTCTGCTGCTGCTGATCTGGAGGGGGGCTGTGTGTGCTTCTGCTGGTTGTGGGGGGGAGTGGGCGCTGCAGCTGGTCATCCAGGCAGATACAGTGGGGCGGCCTGTTCCGTCCACCCACTGACATCACCGGTTGCCAGGAGCTCAGCGGGACACCATCCAGAGCATCCTGCTCAGCTCCCTGGATGATGTCAGTGAGCCGAGCAGGTTAACAAATTTTCTTCTTCCACTTTTATTGATTTGTCACAGTTAGCACTAATTAAGCAGGCATATAGAATATAGCATTTGAATGATATAGCATTATAGAATTTTGCGCTGCACCAGTCTTTGGTAATGCCCCAAATGAGTTAAATGTATAAACTTTGCTTCATAAAGTGGCATATTTCAGATCCTGCTGTTGCAGATTGACAGGGTCTTCTGGTCACCAGTACATTTTCAGCCTGCTCCATCTTACTACTGAATCCCCAAAATGCAAGGCTGCCTTAAAGTAATCCTGTCATTTGAGAAATACAAGGGTGTCCGTGATGATCTCGTGCAGAAAATACTAGTTGCCTGGTTGTTATGCAAACTCATTAGCTTCAATATTTTCTAAGCCAATAAAGCATATGTAAACCAAAAACAAGAATGCAATAAATTTCAGCTTAGCGATCCTCAGATGTGGTGGCTGTATTTGTTTTCTTGTGTAGGCGTTATTCCTTTTATTGTCATGTGTCCCCTTCATCAGGCTCAGAATGACGCCTGATGAAGGGGACCCTCTAAAGTCCCCGAAAGCGCTTGCATTTGAATGGCAATGTGCCAATAAATGGACTATTGCTTGATTATACTTTGGAGTGCTGGAGACGTTATTTTCTTTCTGATCTTATCACGGTGCTATCCGTGGCCACTACAAGCACCCACCCGTCCATACGGGTCTTTTCTCTTCGGTAAGGAGAGCAGCGAGATCTTTTGATTACTAAGAGGGTTATTCACGAATGAGCCGAAGCATCCAGCCGTAAATTCGGCTGATCCTTCGGCTCACTTCGGCCGCAGGAGCCCTTCGGTTCACTCGAACAGAAGGGCTGAGCCGTAGTGACAGGCTAAGCGTGGAGAAAGGTCGGCCGAAGCTGAACGATCTCCACGCAAAAGACAGCTGGGCGAAGCAAGCCGTGATCTCTTGACTGGTTCTGCCCCATTGTAATGACAGATCAGCGTCCCCACCTGGGGATGCTGATCTGTCATTAAACAATAACAACTGGGCAGAGTCGGCTGTGATGTCTTGCTAAGTGAATAACCCCCTATGTGTATCCATACCTTCCAACATTCTGAGGTGAGAATGAGACACCGTTTTTTCCAATGTAGTCCCAACACAAAATAAGGCAGTTTGCCTTGTCATGGATGGGCTCAGTTCACACCACCACCATACCAAATTGTACTGTACAATACAATGACAGCTGCCACTGTCTGCAGCTATTTGCATGTAACTGCAGATGCTGCAATTACCTGTGGATAATCGAACCCGGACGCAAACAATCTGTGTCCAGACACAGTCATCCTCAGGGAATCGTGTAATGTACAATTACATGTGATTGGTCTGCGCACAGCTGCGGGCAGTGGCAGCTGTCATGTTATTGTACAGCATCTCCTGTCCACAGCAGATCATATATGGAGACATTTGTGAGACTCGTGCAGTCTGGCCTCAATTGTGAATGTGATTGGAGCCTTATACCTAATTGTTGTGATTTGTATGACACAAAACGTTTGTTACATTGTGATAGTTGCTGAAGAATTATTTTATACATAATCAATGTTGTAAACCATGTCTCTCTGTACAATTTCCTTTAGATGTACCAACAGCTATGTAGTGTAAGAACCTGTCTGAACGTTTTTAAATCCAAACAGGAAGGCCAGCTTTACTCTCTTTGTCTCTCTTCTGTGCAGATTAGAATTCAGGTCTAGCTACTCAATCATTTGTGTCTACATTTGCATGGCTTTGTTTATCTGGCAGTGTGAAGAGAAGGGGGTTGAAGCTGGCAAATCGTAGGGGTTAAGTGCAGCAGGGCCATTGTGATTAAGCACACATTCTACAATTCCCCATTTAGTCATGCCCACTTACACATGACACACCCTAGTTGATCCTATTTTTCCAGCATTGGCACCTTTTTATGATTACACCACTGGCAGTGAGTCAAGTTATGACAAACAGAAGCAGTGCCCTTTCCTCCCAGGCCATGGAGCTTGAAAACATACCTTCATTAACCTCTGTAACTGAATGCACTATGGCACAATTCAGCCCCATCTTTCACAGCAAAAACATTGTTCAAGTTCTCAGCAGTTCAGCTTCCCCTTCCTAGCAGCAGCACTGTATCCTTATAATCCTCTAAAGAATGACTTGAAGGACTGGGGCGTTTACTATGAAATTAGGATGAAGTGCTCCACAGTGCCTGCAGCTACAGAGATCAGTGAGGGCTTATTTTAAAGTTCATGCTTGTTAAGAATATGGACATACTTTAATGTCCATTACTTGGGCACACTTTAAATTCAGTGACAGATATGCCCATCTATGCAAACCTCAGGGTTTATTTTTTATAGCAAAGAATGGATACTACAATCCACTTTCTTTTTCCTGGTATTTATAAGTCACTAAGAGGAGAATACTCTCCCTGTGTTACTTACTTCATCAGATAAGGAGTTTCTTTAGGATGTCTTTAAATTGGCCATACATAGCAAGCTTGGGTCATTATAAACAAATCTGACCTTTTACAGCTTGTTCATATGGTAAATATACATACAAAATTATATTTTTTTATTTTGACATATTGTTATTCTGATGAAAGAGGAATTCAGGTTGCTACAGGTTTCCACATTTAGCACATCACCAGTGTTCATTTTCCTGCCAAATTAAATGTACCTGACTAAGTGCACTCAGTCACATTTTTTTTGAGTGCCTTAATCGTATAGTTTATTAATCTATGAGGGGAATTTATAAAAACTGGAGCAGACAGAATCTGGAGCAGTTGCCCATAGTAGCCAATCAGCTTCTATCTTTCATTTTCAACGTTTAGCTGAGGAAACTGAAGAAAGAAGCTGATTGGTTGCCATGGGCAACTACTCCAGATTCTGTCTGTGTCAGTTTTGGCAAATTCCCCCTTTTAAAATAATATGTTTAAAACATTTGTTTCAAACAAGAACTAGCTGTTTGTTCCCCTTAACATGTAAAGTATACAATACGGTTTAAAGGCTCAGTTCTATTCAGGCTATGAATCATATTAAATCATCTTAGGTAATTTTTAGTTGTTGGTAATCTTTAATAGTATCTATGCTGTGACTGGTGAATTCGTTTACAACCATCAGCAATGTTGGGTGAAATATCAAAACTTTATTAATGAGATGATCTATTTTCTCCAGCTGAGCCTACGCAATCTCAGGCATTTTACAGTGGACTCTTCTTCTTCATCCTCCCCATTAGAGCCTCTTCGATTTATTCTGAAAAAAAGGATAGAAAAACCTCAGGTTAGCACATCACTGATAGGAGTACCAAACTACTGTACACCATAAACATATTTGGAAGAGATAGCAGTAGCTGATTATGTACAGGTATTGGTGAGGTCTAACTTGGGAGTATAAAACTCCTAAACACATACAACCAGTGGCGTAACAAACACTATAGCAACCCAGGTGGCCGCTATTGGGCCCCGAGGCACAGGGGGGCCTGGCCAGGAAATCCCCCTGATGCCGTGCGGGCCGCCTGGGTCGCTATGGCATTTCAGGCTGCTGGCTGTCACTAGCGGCTGTGAGGAGAAACACGCCGCTATTCACATGTGCAGCGGCGCGTACCTCCTCACAGCCGCTGCTGAGTCAGTGACAACCTGCAGCTTCGGAGGAGGGGCCCAGCAATCGAGGAGGTGGATCTTAGCGATGGGGGCGGACCCTGCGATCGAGGAGGTGGGGCCCAGTGATGGAAGAGGCGGGGCCCAGTGACAGAAGAGGCGGGGCCCGCAAGCGATCATGGAGGAGCAGGAGGCGGACAGAGGATCGGGCCAGACAGGTAAGAGGGCTTGACCGCCCACCTGAGACCCTGCAGCGCTCACCATAGAGAGTCTATGGTGGGCTCTGCAGGGTCACCTACAGGTAGGCTGTTTGGGTTATCAGGTGGACTTAACTAGAAATCACAGGGCCCCATACAAAATTTTGCTATGGGGCCCTGTGATTTCTAGTTACGCCCCTGCATACAGCCCAAAGATATTGTTGAAATGCAGAGCTATACATAAGTAGATATGAAACTAAGCCAGACGTTCAGCTCCTAGTAGGACAGTGACCCAAAACTGACAGCCAAATCTATGTTTAAGTGGCTTAATACCAAGAACCTAAGAGTCTTCAACTATCTGAGTCTCTCATCTTTTTACCAATCTGCTCTCTCCTACCATCAACATGTCCTTTGGTAGCATATAAGCACTGCAGCACAATTAATTGGCTCCTTGTGAGGCTTTTCACTTCCTCAGTTTGAGTTCTGCTGTACAATGACTGTGAGAGGCTAATACCAGGTCAAATTCACATACTTACATTGCTTGCACTTCGAAAAAGTACATTTAACTCCATTACAAAATTCTCTTTTGTAATGGAGTTACATCCCGTTCTGCAGGAAACAAAAAATCAAGGAGCAGCACCCATTGTAAGTGAATGAATCTGCATTTAAAATAGCTTAAAACATTTAGGGGGTTATTCACTAAGCTGTGGAAGGCATTCAGCTATTCACTTCGGCGCTGTACGGCTCTGTACAGCTGATTTCACATGTGCAGCAGCCGAAGTGAGCTGAAGGATCAGACGAAGCTACGGCTAGATCCTTTGGCAAGTAAGTGAATAACCCTCTTAGACTTTATCATTACTTTAATATTTCTCCATTTGGTAAACCTACAACTTTCATCAACCATTCATATTCATTCATATTGCTTTGGGAAAATATAGATGCAATTTAGGTTTATGATAATGCTTACTTTTTTTCCCGTGAAATTAAAATACATAAGTCTTCTTTACCAAAATCAAGATCCTGTGGTAGAGAACATAGATAGCAAAAAAGTAAGAAAAATGAAATATTGTACAAGCTAAAGACTAATATTGAGACTCAAACATGAAACCTTGATGAGACTAGGCATCTCAACGGAGGATTGTCTGATAGGGGCATCTGTTTTGCTTTCTAGAGTTGTGCAGGTGAAGTAGGAAATGCAGTGTATCAAGGTGGCTAAGGTTATTTTTGAGCTATTGCAGATGATTGTCTACACTGGAAAATCTTTTGTGTTTGGTTTAGGTAGTCATGGAAATAGCGAGGAAAGATGCATGTGTTGTAATGTAAGCACTATATTTATTTCTATTAATAAAGGAGGTAAGAAAAAAAGGAATAAAAGAGGAGGGTTGGTATTAGAAGATGTCAATGAAGGAGGAAAAAGAAGAGAGCATTGGAGGAAGAGAGCAGGAGAAGGAGAAGAGGGTAAGGGAGGTAGAAGGGTATCCCCCTTATTAAATTCAAGAATATTATTTTTTTCCATCATATTTATTAGGGATGCACCGATACTAGTATCTATATCAGTGCCAATTCCGAGTATTTGGGCAAGTACTCGTACTCGCCCAAATGCTCCGATGCCTAGCACGAGTACTTCCGGTATCAGGAAGCCGGCAGCGCGTCATTACACGCTGCCCGGTTTCGCGATTGACCGGGAATCGGCTCCATGCTCTCTCGTCACTTGTCATTACACGGCGCCCAGCTTCCTGATTGGCCGGCCAGAGGCTCCGGCTGGGTACCAGACAAAGGCCGCGTTCTCGCTGGAGAGGCCCCGGGGGTGACAGGCTGCACATACTAAGGTAAGAGGGGATTTTCTTGTTAATCGGGAAACCGGGTGGCGACTCTTTACACGCTGCCCGGCTTCCCGGCTAATCAGGAAGCCAGGTGGCGAGTCATTACACGCCACCTGGCTTCCTGAATGGGACTTCCGTTACTCGGTAATTGGTATCGGCGAGTACCGAAAAAAAAATTATCGGTACTCGTACTCGGTACCAAAATACCGGTATCGGTGCACCTAATATTTATTGTTATATGTATTAATAATAATAATCCTTACCGTTTTTACCTGCTGTGATCCAATCAAAGCTTCTTTAATATCTCTTAATAATGAATGCTTCTAAAGGATAATAAATAGTTTATTATAATCAGGTTTCTGTCTACACAGCTAACTTACCTTAACAATGTCGAGCTATATTATATCCATTTGATATATTAACAGCACAATTACAAGCATTTTACAGAAAGGTACAATGCAAGGTACTTAAAGTGGCAGTCCACTCAACAAGGATATGTGGTCATAGATAGGTCTTTGTATGTTTATTTACCTATTCACTTCTCATATTTTTGGTTGTCTTTATTGATTTTTTTTTTTCTCCACACACAATTTCATTGTTGGCACATTAATGGAAAATACCAGACTTCTTGTAATGGCCATTGTAGATGGAGGTGAAACAGAAAATGTTTAAAGATTGCTCCAAGACACATAAAACTGGGAAGCAATTCAACTCAAAGACTAAAATGTTAGTTTGGTTACACTGACCCTTACAAGAAAGGCCATAAATCATTTCACACACAGCAAAGACTGTGGAGTGCTGACCTTGTTGTCTAGTATACTGGATAGAGAAGTTCACATTTTTACAAATATGTCATTTTAAAAGCTGAGCCATAAACAAACATTTCAACGTGCTTAAATTACAAAAAGATTGATAAAATATATTTCAAAAGGTATATTTTACAGTTTCCTAATTTCATTTTGAGAGGAATATTATACCAAATACACCTGACATGTAGAAAGGCAAGGTGCAGTTTTTACAGATTTAAAATTTGAAGTGGGTGTGCCTCTGTCAAATACACGAATAGTGACGGCAGCTTATTGGCTGCACATGCCCAAGCAGCAGATCCTCACTGGTTCCTATTGCTGCCCCTCACTATCACAGTCTAAGTGCTGCTGTGCAGTGTATGACCGAAGGCTGATATCAAGACAGATTCAAATTTCTTATACTTATTCTACGATAAAATACATGTAATTATTTTTAAAAGGGATACAAAACTGTAATAAATGGTGTTCTTTCTCTCACCTTCCGCATACTGTGCACCTTTTGACATGACATTAATTTAGCTTGCTCAATCTGGTTCTGTAAAATGAACATTTTGTTAAATACAAAAGATTCCTTTAATTAATACAACAGAGACCAAAAATGTTAATTATATAACTTTTTTAACCTTAATTTGCTGTATTTCTTTCTTTAAAGCAGAGAGTTCCTGCTGTTCGCATTCTTCAAGAATGGAAAATACCTTTAACAAAAGCAAAAGTATTACAGTACTATGAAGTAATTGTGTACAACACAATGAAAGGCACAATAAAGATAACTATCAGCCCAGTTGGCAAGTTGAATTACCTATGTTCCGCCTTGCTTGATAGAATACTGCTAATGCAACATGGTGAGTCTCACATCAGCTGGATTCTGTACAATATTAATGAAAAACCCAGCTGAGAGAGTGTGACCACTGTAATGAGTACAATAAGTAGACAGACTTGAGAACTGAAGGGATTTCAGCACCAGAGTCCCTGGAAGATGAAATCCAGTGGTCATGCAAGTCAACAGCAGCTACTAAAAGCTAAAAGGAATCAGTTTGGAATAGGCTGGCAATTTAAGCATGTATCTATGCATGCATAGAAGTGTATTGGATTAAAACCGAAGATACATTCCCTCTATCGCCCAGCGTTTCATGTGTCAATCTCATGCTTGGACCTATTGGGAGGTAGTAAGTTGGATAAACAGAGCTCTCTGCGTTTGCTTCAGCTTTGCTTGCTTAAGGGCTACTATGTCTACTGCTGTCATCTGGACCTTCATTTAAGGTAACAACATGTGTAGATGGCCATTTTAGATTTATATGGCACATATACACACAACCTTATTACTAAGCCTTAATCAGCAGGGTCATCCTACAACATGACTCCTTCTGAAGCCTTGTGGATATGGGAATCTGTGGTTCCATTCTCCTGTTGGTTGCCAGATACTAAATGACATCCATCTGGATAATAATGGAAGCATCTGGCTCTGTAAGTAAGCTGTGCAGAGTTTTAAAATCTACTCTACTCTAATCTATCTAGTATTTTTTATCTGTGCAAATCAATGATAGAGAAGTTTGTATAATATTTACACATTTCAGGTAATGTGAACCTTTTATAATAATAAAGCACTTAACATATATATAATTAGGAAAACACATATATTCAATTACTTTGAATGTTAGAATTAAAATACACTCACCTGTGTACAAAGTTGCTCTTTGTATTCCTGCAGAGCTGCTGAGACCTTAGCAACCCGTCTATTCTGAAACCCAAATGAAAAACGTATTCGATCTTAACCAATGATTTATACTTCTTACATTACCATTTGTTTCTTTACTTTTTAAAATATAAGTCAAGCTAAGACATTTGTTTTAGTTTTGAATATCATGGGGAAGAATTAGAACCTCTCAGGTTGTACGGTTGTTTGTCTGTCCTTTTAGACAGGGTTTCCTTTGAATTACTTCCCTAGTGGTGGTGGTGGTCTCCAAGGCAGGATATCAGTAGAAATGTCTGCAACAGTGACACACAGAGCAAGTTATATTTTTTTAGCACAGTGGCCAAGGTTTATGACCTCTCTCAGCTTTTTAATGTCCTTACTTTTTGTCACAGTGACTACCACAGGAAGAAGTGAGGGAATATTTCTAAGGGAGAGACAGACAACAATAAAAACATAGCAGTGGTTGAGCCATTTTAAGACACTGGTGGGCCTAGGAGAGACATCTACACAGACATTGCACACACACATCTACACAGGAGCAGTATATTGGCAGAATACTCCCTAAAGCCTATGCAGGCTAACTTCCTCTTCCTCTGCTTCCTGCATCACCAATCACATAAACATTTTCAAAGCAGGTTTAAATCCAATTACTGACTCTACAAAACATCTTTGTACAGCCTTGTTTTCCATCAGGCTTTCTGTTTGTGAGAGTATGAAGCCTTAAAGTGTATTTCCACTTTTGCAGTCAAAAACTAGGAAAAGCCCACTGTATGTTCGTTTTGTGTTCCTATTCACACAGCATACTGAGAAATAACTGTTAAAAAAAAATCTTACCTTTTACATGTTTTGTTAAAACAGGCAAGATGGCTGATTCCAGGTCTAGTCCTTTCATAGTGGTCTGTCCCAATGGAAAGTCTTGGGACTGAAATTTAAGGACTGTGTTTATCTGATAAGCTTCATTAATATACAATGGACAAGCCCCCTCAGACCCCTCACAGCCCCTCTTAACATTTCAAAGAAATAGAAGCAAGAGGAAATTTTAACCCTTAAAACCCTAACCCAAGTAAAAGCAATTTAAACTGCAAGAAGCATTTAAAAAAAAAATGCGTATGCTATGTGCATAGGAACATTTAATAAATATAAAATAGGTGTTACCCCAATTTGGCTTCAAAAGTGGAAATACACTTTAAGTGTGTGTTCTAACATTGCCAGCAGGTGTGTTCCAGGATCACCAGATTATAGACAAAGGCAGTAGGGTAGCCTGGCACAGTACAGAAATGCCAAGAATATGTGATTCTAAAACCCAAAGCAGTGCTTTGCATTTCTCAGCACCATGAACCTTAAAAACATACCAGATAAGTATTGTAAATCTGCGACTGCTTGCTTTCCTGAGAAGTCAATTTGAGTCCCTGAAGAATTCTTAGTATTTTTATTGCAAGATCAAGTGGTGGATCCTGTCCTTCCTCCCAAATGCTTATATCATTCCACAGCTGGGTAAAAAGTGATATACAAGATGCAGAATGAGGCCTGTAAACACAAAAAAAAAATTATTGTTGCAATTAGGAAACAGTGTGAACAGACTGCTAAAAGGAATATAAACTTAAACAATGTAACTTATCTGGTATACGGTACTGGATTATATTTAATATCAGGTAATATATAGCATACTGGTCTATCAAAATTGGAGTTTATAAGAAAGTTCAGTGGCAACAGTTGTTTCTGACAGGTGTGTTCCTGAGAACTGTAAGCATGAAGAAATCTGGCAAATGTTTGTAGTGCTCCTCACAAATTTTCTCTACCATCAATCAAGTTTAAAGTTCTCACATTCATGAGCACTTCCTTTGTCAGAACTACTCATCACTGCATCCTGGTATTTTTTTCCTGTATGCTAAGCCGCACATCCGCTGCTCATGCACAAGCTCGGCATGCCGAGATGAAGTAACTTCCATGCGCATCTGCTAAAGTTACGTCATTGGGGCCCATCCAATGAAGTGTCTAAAGACTCCAAACATAGAAAGAAGGCTGGGATGAAGAGGGAAGCGACAGTGAGAGAGGAGCGCAGTGCTGGAGAGAATAGCTTTGACAAGGAATGCGTCCATAATGGGGTAATATGCTGTGCATACTTGCACATTATGGCTAAAAGTTTCAGGTGGCTTTTTCTTCTCCCCTTACTTTAGTTCTACTTTACTTTAATGCCTAAGCATTACATTTTGGCATCAAACCAGGGCTGCATTGGTTAAGTAGTTCTGAAGATGGCTTGCTATATAGCAAATCAACCACAGGACTATTTTACCATGTGTGATCCTGTTTCAGAAGCACTCACACTGATATTTACACACATTATTAGTCTTGGCTGTCCATGAGTCTTCATATATGTGAGCTGACTGATGCTCAGGGCTCTTTCTTACTCTCTCTGCTGGGAAAGCCTGCTGCGGTGTGAAAAGTTGACTGCTGACAGAACACTAAAAAGGCACATGTGCTGCCTGTTTATTATGAGAAACCCATTAGCTCAGACAAGCAGATGTTTTGTTTGTTATGCTTTGGACTTGCTGTACAAAGCCCTCCTGTATTGAAGCTCTGTTTGTTTGCTGCCTTGCTCAATAAAGGTTCAGGACAAACCTGCTTGGACTGTTTCTTGGTGTCCCTGTCTTATGCATGTTTTACCACTGTCTATAGTAGTTTAGCCTATATATATATATATATATATATATATATATATATATATATATATATATATATATATATATATATATATATATATATATATATATATATATATATATATATATATATATATATTAGAAAATGCTTCTTACTGGTAATCATTTTCAAAACCTTCATCTTCTTCTTCACTGTCATTTGCTCCAATATAGAAATATACTGCAATAAGAGGAGAGAAAAAAAAACACAAGTGTAAACCTTATGCAAAAGCGTCAAAAGTTAATTTAAATGAAATCTTTCCTGAAATAAACAATATGTCAGAAATGCCCTGGCTCTGGATACTGAAATAAATGAGTCTTCCCACACTGGTATCTGCATTTAAAACAATTCATTGCCACATAGCCCCTGTTCAGGATGAGCCATTAGGGTGCATATAGACGTTTGTTTAATTAACTTGTTGAAATCTGGAAGCTGCGACGGCAGAGTTAAAAAGGTCCTGTGTGTTCAGATTACTAAGGGCAGATTACTAGCTCTCCTATTACTTCCTGGATTTCTGGCACATGTGACTAGATATGTGACTAGGGCATGTGACCATGCACATCATCTCAGTGGAGGAAAATGCCTTTCCCTGAGATCTCGTGAGATTACAGATGAGCTTTCCCAGCAATGCTCTGCTAATGACAAGACAATCCCAGTGTGCATTGCTGTGGCAAACTGAAGTCATTTTGCCCTTTCAAAGCAGGAAGTGAATACTCTGCAAGTGTAAGTATTTCAGAATCACAGCATTTTACACCTGATATGTCTGTGTTATTGTTAATCATCATACAAAGAGGAATGCATTGGTAGAATTTGATTTTTAAAAGTAAAGGTCTGCTTTAACCTCTTGACGGTTGTTGCAATTTTGTATCAAACCCCTCCCGGCTTGACTGCAGCCAAGGCGGTGTGTTCATTCCACCAATGCCGGTTTATTTGTATTCAATAAGTACCAAAGATTGTTTTGGGAGCAGTGATCGCGCCCTGTCGCAGTAGTATAGTTAGCTACAACTGCTTGAAGTACGCAAAGCCTCAGCGCAGTCATGCACATGGCTGCTGACTGCTAATTTTGAAAAAATTTGTCTAAATTTTTAGTTATTTTTGTAAAATAAAAATATGCAACAGCTTATTGTTTGTTGCTACAATATGATATCTATGTGTAATCTGCTTGATTACATAAAAAGTAATACGTGCAAAGTTGATATTTCAGCAATTTTTTTTGATAAATCGAGGTTCCACCAGTGGAAGTCTGTTCAGATACTGTGGGTCACGGGCCAGTGGTTGAACGTGGACAGCAACGCTGCAAACACCCAAATTGTAAGGGCCAGACTGTAATCAAATGTTTGAAGTGCAATGATTACCTGTGCCTCAACAAGATAAAAAAACTGGTTTTGAGAACTCCAAGAGTAAAAATATTTCTTCCCATGTGACTTTTTGTTAAGTTCATGACATTCTATTAATTTTTGATCATTTTTGTCATTTGAATTGTTTACTGCAGGTACTGGTCAATAACTTTTATTACTTAAATGCCTAATGTCGATAATTTGCATCATAACTATATTTTTCTCCATAGTATGTGCTATATTCAAATTAACAATCTCCACCTTATTTAGTATCTGCTTGATAGCCAAAACACATATCATTTTTTTTTTTTTATATAATTGAAAATTAATGTTGGCATCAAAGGGTTAAGGCTAAGCATTTCATAAATAATGGTGAACTTTTTTGGGGGGAACCTAAAAGAATGTCCTGTGGGGCAAACCTTTTTGAATATGTGATTAAATATTATTCGATCACTTGATTTCATATGCGAAAAAAAGGTAGAATGGTGGCTAAGTTGTGGCACTCTTGGTTACAGCTCTGGGTTTGAATCATAGCTGTGACTCTATTTTCATGGGGTCTGTATATTCTTCCTGTGTATCTGTGTGTAATTGCTCCCACTATCCAATAACATACGAGTTGGTTAAATGGCTCCCTTTCCAAATTGCCCTGGGATGTAGCAGGGGGACAAGCATTGATGTGAATACATCTATATAGTCTATAAAGCTATTTTATTTATCATCCAGCACTATATAAATCCTAAACAAAGTATAAACATTAGGATGAAATGACTTACCACTTGGTGAGCAATCAGAGATAGCTACAGACATGGTACACTGCATGAAATTAGCTAATGTCCTGTTCAAAGGGAACAAAAGAGTGATTTAATGATCTCAGACGAATACTAGTAGGTTTATAAGAGGGCAGTCTATTCAAAAGTGATATTTGATTTATACATGAAGCCTGGTGGGCTGAATCAGACTGTCGCTTTATATTTATTCTTAAATGTTGTGCCAGCGAGATCTCCCTGCCATAATGCCTGTTTCATGCTGCATTTTCATAATGTAAATTACAGAATGGGAACATAAAAAGTCACTGTAGCAAGGTCTTTAAGGCCCCATTCACACTGAGCAACTTGCGATATTGAGCGATATTGCGCGACTTGCGATATTGAGAGACTTATTCCTATTGGGCTGTATGTAATCAGGAGCAAAATCGCTCGAAATCGCTCGAAAAAAGGGTCATGTAGGAGCTACAAGCGATATTGAGCGATATTGAGTGACGAGATGTGAACAGCTCCATTGAAATGGATTGGAGAAACTACATAGAGCGATATCGCGTGGAAATATGAGCGATATCCCTGCAAAAATCGCTTGATAAATCGCTCAGTGTGAATGGGGCCTAAAAAGAAACTTCAATATCCTTGGTTATTTTTTTTTAAATCCTTTTTCCTTACTAGCTAGGAAATCCTTAATAAAAATACATACATGCATGCCCAGCAAATTCAGAGTTGTTCTGATTTAATCCGTTGATCTACACCTGATTATGTGTCACCATCATCCTTTTTTATGTCATTGAGAACCAGCTGTCCTTCTGGTTCTTGCATATGCCCCCCCTGATGACATGGCATTTCACACAGCACTGCAACACAAAATGTAAATAAACAAAGCAGTGCTGCTGAGCAGGGGAAAAAGCATACAGTGCGTGTGGACAGAAAATAGATCAGCCACCTCCATGACCTCTCTGAGATCACTATGACAACTGTCAAGCTGTGGCTCGGCAGGAGGAAGGCTGCAGCCCGGTCACTAAGAAACACTATCAAAGAGTTTATGTAAATTACAGTAACTTGTATTTTTTACTTCATACTCCCTTTTTATACATTTGTAAATACATATTTTTCACTCATTCATTTTTATAAAAAATATAAACTTTTTGAAAGAATTTAAAAAAATATAAACTTTTTGAAAGAATTTACTGGGCCCTGGTCCCACAAAGGTCAATAACCTCTGGTCTCAGGATCACAATAGCTTGGCAGAGTGTGTTTTAAAAAGGACCTGTGAAACAGAAGCTGGATTGTTTTTTTGGGGAACATGCTGCATTTACCTCCCAGGCCTATTAGGCCCCGTTCACATTGAGCGATATCGCTCTCCAATGCTTCTCAATGAGGCAAAGGGTCCTGCTGTCGCGGGTCGTGCGTCGCTACAGCAGGACCCTTTTTGGAGCGGATTTAGGGTCACATTTGGGAGGCCATGGTGTGCTGTAGATACTCCCAGGTAAATGGCTGTTCTGCTTACACAAGCCTTTATAGTCCACCAGTAATCTTTAATATAGACATAATTACACATCATTAAAAAAAAAAGGTGAAACTATCAGGGTTATTCATAAAAGGGTGAAGAGTTTGGAGAAGGCAGGAGAAGTGAACAATCTAGGACAACATAAGTGAGCTGGAAAGTGAGCTGAATTGGAGAATGTTTCCAAATCAGCTATTTTGACCTAGATTGTTCACTTCTCCTGCCTTCTCCAAACTCTTCACCCTTTTGTGAATAACCCTGTAATTTTTTTTGCTACATTATATGTTTTAACATTTAAAGTTGTGTATGTAATCTGCCTTGATAAGGAAGGTATTAGTTTCCCTTTGACCATTTTTATACATTTTCTATGGTAATTTATGGTTATACCAGGTAAAGTTAGCTTACTGTAGTTTACATATATGCTACTTGTAAATTGCAGGTAATATGTATTACACACAAAAGCATAAAGTTTCCAGATATATGCATTTATTCACATTACACTAGTACACTGTGCAATACTGTAGACATATGCTACTTATGTAAATGAGGCCTAAAGCCCCAGATCTACAGAATTTTAGTTTAAGTCTGCAGAGGCATATAGATTATTTTTTACTTGTTCTATGTGTTTATTTTTAGTTCGAGATGCAATAGCATGCATTAGTATCAGTTTACATGTACAGTATATAAAAGGATGCATTAGCATCAATTCACATGTATACAGTATAAAAGCATGCATTCACATCAGTTTATATGTTTATAAAAGCATTTACATAGACTCACAACTATAGTTACTATGTGTTTCCAACAATATGAACAAAAATGTAATTTGCTTCAACAGACAACATGGGTAATGCACATAGAACCATGAAATCAATAACAGTGTGAACTTCATCTATTTATGACTTCATCACAGTCATTCCAGTGTTTAAAAGCGGGTTTGAACTACAAATATGTCCGCTATTTGTTGTTTGGTACTTAAGCAAGTACCCCATCATTTTAATTAATGGGGGGGGGCATTGTTAAGAGAAGTAGAGCTAAGTCACATGATCTGTCAAAGTCATGTGACTAAGTTCTCCTCCTTTAATTAAATGATTCCTGCAGTATTATACAGAGAACAATGTAAAGCACCACAGGCTCTAAGTTGTGGCCTAGATTTTATGAATCACTCATTAAATAGAGGTGCAGTGTGGACCAAGCACTCTGGTGCCCTGCACACAGCGGTTTCTGCTCTCTGTTATAAATAGCCCCATAATTTAGTGCACTGTGCATTAACTTATGTCAGTAAGGTCTAACATTGCATTAAGCCATCAGTAAATAGTAAGTTAGTAAACAGCCATAGTATCAAAGCACAACGTTGCATATAAAATAGAAATAACAAAGTAATAATAATAACTTACTATATGTGAGGAGGGAATCCTGCAGTTATGTACAAGACTAGCATTGGGAGCTCTGAGAACTTGGATAACACTCAATGGTGCAGCACAGTGAAATAAATGTTTTCTCTTTAGTGACGTCTTAAGGAATGCTTTTGTGAAAGAAAGAATCCTGAACAATGTCCCACTATAATAGGTCTCTACAGCCAAAGTGAAGTGGAAAAAGAGAGTCTTTAAAACACTAACAGGATAGGGTAAAAATGCTTGCAGGAAACAAATGCCTTATGAAAAGATCAGCAGAGAAAACTACCCAGCCATATATATGTAAAGTGACCTCAAAGCCTACATTAGTTTCCCACTGGTGGCCTCATTTCCATATCCATTGTTATTCCAAGCAGCAAATTAAAGAGTCACGTGCTGATCATGCTGATAACATGAGATTGATATACATTACTCTTACTGGCTGGTCTTATTGGCTCATTGGATTGGCATTATTTCTTACAGAACAATACCTAATAATTCATTATTATGTGATTTCTGGCCTACAAATTATTGATAATTGCTAAGCTTACAGATAAAAACGTCCTGCTTTCCTCTCCCTTTCAATCTCAGCCTTCAATGAGAACTAGTAACATCTGGAAGTACAGTTTGTCTCTGCAGAACATTTAAAGTAAAATGTTATGTTGGTGTATCTTTGGTAAGATTTTGAAATATTGCTCCTTTGCCACTGTTATAATCAGAACTTAAGTCCAGGCTCAAGTGACACAGAGATAATTTACAAGCAAAGGCATAACAAAAACGCAGTTATAAAAACTGCCTACTTTAAGGTTTCTGTAAAACCTAACAATGGATTTATCTTTTTTGCTCCTTTAGGTCTGTCAAATATACATTTTAAAAGCATTTTGTTATAAAATTTAAAAAAACCTGTTAATCTTGTCAGAAATTACGAGATGTCCTGTGCTCTTTGCCAGTGTTACCCTCAAAGAGATTATTTAGCTCTCCCTGTTCCTATCTTGGACTACAGGTCAATTAGCCCCTATGCTGTGGATAAGACAACAGGGTAAGTGGTTAAATAGTTTAGCTAAAGACAATGGGTAGGGCTGATACCACTCATACCACAAAAACGATGGGGGTTATTCACAAAGCTTCCCGAAGGTAGCCGAGTGAATAACCCAGCCGAAGTGAAGTGAGCCGAACGCTGTTCGGCTATTCACTTCAACTAAAATCAGCTGTACATTGGCTGCCTTCGGCTGCCTTTTGTCAGCCGAACATGCTCTGCATGTTCGAAGTGCAGAAGGAGTTCGACTCAGCCGATCCAACATCTAGATCGGCTGAGCCGAAGCTCCGGCAGCTCACTCGCTGCCGTTTGCCCCTATTCTCATAGGGGCCGAATGGCAGTAAGTGAAAAGCCGAATGCCGCCAAGCAGCATTCAGCTCGGCTATTCTGCTCGGTACCTGTGAGGTACCGAGCTGAATAGCAAAACAGTTAAATGAATGGGTAAAAAAATAGTTGAAAAAATATTTAAAAAACGTAAACAAATAGTAAATGTTTTTTTTTTTAAATGCCATTCGGGTCTGCTCATAGACACGAATGGCATTCCGGAGCTCACGAATAGCATTCGTAGCCCGAATGCTATGGCCCGAATGCTATGGCCCGAATACTATGTGGCAGGAGATGACATTTTGCGGTGAGTTTTCATCGGGCTTGGACGAGTCGTCGTGCAGCGGAACTGTTTTTATGTCAGCAGATTTTTTTTCAATTAAAGGATTATTTTATAAAAGTGTGGTTTCTTTATTTACATTGAATTTTAACCCTTTAGTGAATGAGTAGGGGTGCAAGTACACCCTACTAATTTACAAGGGGGGGCGGCATCTGGGTGCCCCCTTAATTAAAGGGGTACCCTGATGCAAATAAGCCCCCCTGTCCGCAGACCCCCACAACCACCAGGTCAGGGTTGTGTGGAAGAGGCCCTTTTCCCATCAGCATAGGGACACCCTCCCAATGCCAAGGGCACGTGGCCTGGTAAGGCGCAGGGAGGGGGGGCGCTCGATCGCCCCCCCCCCCCCCTTTCCTGTCCTGCCGGGCCTGTGCTCGGATCAAGGGTCTGAAAGGAATTTTAGGGGGGACCCCACGTTTTTTCCCCACTTTTTGGGGGTGGGGTTCCCCCTTAAAATCTCCACTAGACCTAAAGGGCCTGGTATGGATTTTGGGGGGAACCCCACACACCGTTTTTTGTTTCCACTTGGGGGGTCCCTTCTAACATTCTTACCAGACCTAAAGGGTCTGGTATCAATTGGGGGGGGGGACCCCACGCTTTTTTTTTTCTCTTCTGCAGACTATAAAAACATTTTTTTGTTTAATGTCCCTTTGCTTCAACGAAAATTAGTCCACAAACGAAAATTCGTAGAGACAACCACTAACGAATTTCGTCCAAATCCTGAACTGAATTCACTTAAGGACCCGAATCCCAAAAACCTAAACAACGGAAAATCCGAATGAAAACAAAATGAAAATAAACCATTTTTTTGTCAGTGCACATGTCTAATTAACATATGAACAGGGAAAATTGGGCCTTTTACACTATCCATAGGACTTATGAATAACTAGCTTAGCAAATGTGCAAAGTACAGAAACCCCGGCAACCAATCAGCAATCGTGTTTTATTGTTCTGGCAAAGTAAAAGGTGATAACTGGTTACTATGAGCACTTTGCATGTCATTGCTCTTTGTATCATCTTATTGTGAGAAGTGTAAACTCAAATGCAGCATGCATTTATGTGCTTTCAGGGAAACAAACACCTTGCTTTTGAGATGCTTTTGTTTCCATTCCCATTGACTTGCATATAGGAAAAAACATAGCTAAAACACAGCAGAAGAGGGCATGCTCTGATTACCAAAATACACTGAACTCGAAGCCAAGCAACAGCGACAATAAACACAAATGAACACTGCTTGACGCAATCCAGTTCATAATTGTATCTCAAACATGTATCATGAGCAATACACAAACCCTTAGGGCTTGTTCACACCAAGCACGTTCCAGGAGCAGAGCAGTAACAGACCGGATCAAAACTGTGTCCAATGTATTCCAATGGTATTTAGGGCTCTAGTTCACACCGCAGCGTTCAGTTCCACAGCATGTAAAAAAACTGCAGCAAGCCCTATTTTACCTGCTCTGGAACGCATCAAAAACGCATGCAAATGCCCTGAAACGCACTGAAAGCCCATTTTAAACGAAAAACTTTTATTTTTATCCAAAAGACCCGGAACGCATCAAAAACGCGGCAAAAAACACGTTATAACACACTGCACTGTGTGTGCAGAAACTCATGCAGATCTGGTCTGCATTTGGTGTGAACAAGCCCTAGGATAAGCTTGATGTGTTTACATATATGAATTGACATACATGAATTGAAAGGAATATCTGTTGACTGTCTCACTTCTATAACAGAAAAGGAAATGAAGAAACTAGCTTGAAACTTTTTTTCAGCAGTCTAGTGAAATAGTCAGTTTAAAGAAAACACCAAAAATTGGTTAATTCCCGAATTCTACACTTGAATTTAAATATACTGCAAATCCATCAATATTGTAAGCCGAAATAATAATAGTTTACCTTACAACATAATTCCTAACTAAGCATATTGACCAAACTCTCCAGAAGGGAAGACATATGGAAAATATGCATTTCCTTGGATGTGTTCCTATTGCAAACTCCAAAAATGCAGCATCCAAATTGAGCACATTGCAAATACTGATCTTTTCATTGCATTGAATAAATATTTAGTATGAACATTTTTTTGCAAATAAGTTATCCTAATTGTAACAGTTCTTTTAAGCAAGTGTGTTTAGCTGTGTTGAGTTACAAAATCAAAGATATAGCTTGTTACTTACACAACTAGAAAAAAGCTTCGATAGACAGGTAACTGATCCTCAGCATGTCTTTCCCACAGACAACTAATACCAAAAAGTGACTGCTAAAAGCTCTTTCAGATAACTTGCAAAACCAGGTTAATTTCTATGTAAATGCAAGGGGTAATAATCCCACCCCCACACCATGTCCTTAGTTCACAGACAAGCTACAGAATGGATGTCTCAGCTAGTGCCATACAAACAAATGTATTGTAACTGCAGAGAAACAAAACTTGGAAACATTGTAGGCTCGACAGCTTTATAAATATTTGTACTTTACATTTCTTTATATTTAAGTGGTTGTGTAAAATGACAGTAAGTGCATGCAATTAAATGTCTGGAAGGTTTTAGTAATGCAATGCAATTTGCACTATTTAAAGTGACACTAAACTCAGGAGTTAAATCTTAAAAATGCATTTAAATACCTTAACTATTAACAACAATATAATCTCCAGAAGGAAGGACAGTTTCAGCATGAATTCAGAGATGATTTAAGGATCTCCTAGCATGTTATACACAAATACAATTTTTTTTGCTAAAAACGTGCATTTTTAAGATTTAACTCCTGAGTTTAGTGTCACTTTAAATCTGATCACCATGCAGAATTATTCTTCCAGTTTTTGATGGGGTTGGGAAGCGTTAGAACATATGTTTGGCTTTTGTTCCATTACCTCCAGTTAGAAGACTTCCTCTTTACTTTGGTAAGGCTGTGCACAGAGCTATAACACCACATTGATCTTTGCCATATTGTGTAGGCATACCATTTTAGTATCATAGATACATTATTTTTTATTCTAGGGCTTGTAGATTAACTGCTGAAAACATTTGCAAGTCTAACTTGTTATCTTATTATTTAGCTCATAAATTAGTGCTATTATTTAAAAAAAATTAAATCATTTGGGTGGTCTAGGTAGACATGGGTATGTGCAGGAATAGGATCATTCCATGCTATGCTTTGATTCTGCATAAAACTTTATTGACTAGAATTGAATGCACAGCCTGCCTAGGCTCCTCCTGTTACATGTTTCACTCTGCACTTAGGGCCCATTCACACCATGTCCAGACCACAACTTTTTTGTCTGGTCCAAAAACACATGCCCATTCATTCCTAGGGTTAAATGTTGAGGCTAGTTCACACCATTACATTTAGTTCCAAAATGTACTGCATGCACTATTTTTTTCTGGTCAGGAATTCACCAAAACATGCAATGCATGCAAATGAACCAGAATACACTGAAATGCACTAGAAATTCAACTGAGACTAAAAAAGTACAGGAATGCATCCAAAATGCACATGACCGCGTTTGCAGAAATGCATCCAGATCTGGTCTAGAGATGGTGTGAATCAGCCCTAAAGCATAGAGGAGGAGGAGACGGGACTGGGGGGAATCCTAATACACAAATTGTTTAAGGCCCTTTTCACATGGGCAGTCCGATCGAGTCCGCCTCTGAGTTTTTCAGGTGGACTTGATTGTATGACCAATGCTAGTCTATGGCAGCTGTGTGTAAACGGACAGGTGTCTGTTTACAGCCGGTTACCCGCGACTTCGGCCAGGTCATTATCAACAAATGGAACAGTGTTCCATTTCGATGGACCTGATTGTGCCGGATCGGGAGTAATTTGATATAAACAGACTGTCTGTTTACATCGGATTCCCCATTGACCGTCACAGGGTTCCGTCATTTCAGTTTGTTCCTTCATTGAAAGATGTACCAGATGAAAACTGGACGTACACGGATGTCACAGCGGTTACATCTAATCTGTACCGCTGCTCAGCTCATGTGAAAGTGGCCTAAATCATTAAAAAATAAATGTGCACATTTAGCTTCAAACTATCATGTTATCAGACATCCTGGACAAATCTGCTCTAGTAAAACCACATTTATATATGACATATGATTATCCTAATTAAATGGTCAATCCAATATAAGGGGTCTACTTATAAATGTTTTCACACAACGTTCAACCAGGATTCACACATTTTCCTAAAAAAAAATATTAGAAAAACATTTGTGAATTGGGTGAATCTTGTGGGAAAAAAAAAACAATTTATAAATAGACCCTTAAGCATCAAGTAAACAGTGCAATTCCTATGCATTCCACCAACATTTCTTCCCTTAAAATACATTGAAAGCTATATTGAAAAATATATGTAAAAAACAAGTTTTAAAAACAGTAATGGGTATATCTCTTTAATCTTTTTATCTATGTTATTCTTATTCAACCCTACTTGTATAATTAACAGCAAGAATTCACATTTAAATGCATCTTATAAAATAGAAAATGTGCTGTTTAAAGATAAATTATTCAGTGGGATTGAAAAAGAAGAACAAACATCAAACTATATGCTGTAATGTGAATGAAATTACACACAATGAATGAGTATTAAATCTGCCAGAGACGTGCTTTACCTTCTTGGCTATGATGTCCTCAGATGATGATTAAATGGTTTTAGTTGGGAATCCTAGAAACAATTTCTTGTTTTATTCCTTTAGGATGGAAATAATTCTGGTCAGTAAATACCTAATTAAAAGCAGAAACATTGATTAATCATTTCTATGTTGTCAAATAGTCTTGCTTCTTATTTCCATTATGATCTTTGCTCTCTGACTTTAACACCTTCAATACTTGCACCTGTTAGGAACTGAGCCACTGCAGACTTTGATCCTTGGTGGGGCACAACACCAGTTGCTAAACACACTATATTGTGTACCTGTTTTACAGATTTGTTTCTCAGATAATTCTCTGATCTTGCTACTGAGCAACCAAGAACTACCTCACTGTCATAAGCCAATAAATCATTGCACAATTGTTTAGCAGATGACCATCACATGAGCATGAGCACATGAAAATCTGGATGTCAGTGTGGGACAAAGCAGGAAGTCTGCTATCGGGTTAGAAATTGTCAGTTTATAGCCTATTGTACCCTCATTCAATGATGAGAGCAACTAAGGAAGTGTCTATTCTACCGATACATTGCCGTGACTATGAAGTAAAATTACCTTGTGATGGACCTTATTTTTCCAAGTTCTGTGGGCTTCTAACTCACTCCTATGAACCTGGTCATGAATATGCACACTATTGCTAGTAATACATTCTGTTTTATTGACTACTCTAGTCAAGAACCACTTTAGTATCCTGCATAGGGTCTAGTGAATGTCCTGGGTAGCCAGCTACAACCTTCACACTTCCTAATGTAGTAAAGCAGGTGGTCAAAGCTGTGCACCTGTCTGTTACTTCACAAGGGAGAATGTACTTCTAGGCAGTTGGTGCCTATTGGGACGATGGCAGTACAAAGAATGCAAATGGGACTCCCTCACTTTGCCGATTGAAACCCATTTCAATGTCAATAGAAGGGATTGGCGGTGTACTAAAAGCCTTGCCTAGGGCCCAATTCTGCCTTAAACCATCTATTGCTTGGTTATTGTGCAATAATTTCCATGTGCATGGAGTCCAAATGATACCATCAGCGGATGGTGGAAGACAACTGTTGCTATCACTCCAGTAGGTTGGGTCTCTTCTTACAAGCTCGTGTTTATCTCTGTAGATAAACAGAGACTGCCCGGTACTTAGGATTTGTTTTACCTCAAAGACATTAATGGGCAGGTCAACTGACATTTACTCAATAGTGCACAAGCATGTCATATGAAAACCAGGTTATCTTGCAGCCTAAACATTTACTGCTGAATGGCCATTTTAAGACAAAAAGGATTGTGGACTATCAGCAAGTACAAAAGTTCATTTATTATTGTAACACTTACCTGAAAGTAATTTTCAACATAACATTTTTACCTGCTTGCTGTTCCATATTTTAATTACCGTAATTTGTACACTGTTTTAGAAATGCTCCCCCAGAGGTCATCTGTTTTCTTGGAAATGTGATTAGCACCCCTGCTTAACGACTGCTAAGTTCAGTTAGCATTTTGGAGAGTCTGTTATTTTCAATCAGGTCATACCTGACTCTAATACTAGCCATATATGTGGAAATGTTCAAGCAGTCTTAACTACTTTCTATCAACTAACATTCCAACATATGAATGAAATTGGTTGCTTAAAAAGCAGCAATTTACCACCCATGAATTCAAATGATCACCGGAATTCAATCAGTTGAACTGGGCTACAAATAACCGCCCCGTTCACATCGGGGCGGTTCGGCTGTGTGGATTTGGCAATGCGTATCCGTCGACATGAATGATCCCATATATTGATATGGGGACCGTTCATGCGACCGCCAGGGTCTGCACGATCCGAACCACCTCCCACCCGAATTGCTCCCTGAGCTTTTTTTTCCACGCTGATCTGCACAGTTTCCATACAGCTTTCAATGGAACTGCGCTGATCAGCGCAGGTTTTGGGAGTTTTTATTTGCGTTTCTGCTCTGAAACTAAATTCAAAGCGCCCAAAACCACCTTTTTTAAAAATCGTGCGGAAACCGTGCTGATCCGCACCCGCCCTGGTGTGAAAAAAAATGATCAAAGTCAGAAAAATCTACAGCAACTTCATTGCAAGTGATCAGATTGTTCTGCTGGTTCCAATCAAGGCAAGTTTAATCCCATCTCCTTGTGCTGGATCAAAACCACTAATGTCTATGTTTATTGATTTGGTATTTCAAATCCAGCGTAACCCAAAGTGTTTGACATGGCTGGGAAATTGCCATGTGTTTTGCCAGTTTTAGACTAGGGCAAATAAACTTGTTGATAGTTATCTCATGGATTGTTCTCTCATTAGCATCATATTGATTTCAGAGTTTTGCAAATGAATGGGACATCTGCCAACAGGTGGTTAAATCTCTCAGTAGCAAATACATTTAAAGGGTATCTGTCAAAAACTAAAAATAAATTGTTATTTCTATATTTAATTTTCATAGTATATTCACAGATTATATAAATACACACTTTTTTGTAAATAATACCTATTGATAAGGTTATTTGCTCCCAACTAATTACAATAAGTCAATATCTTAATGAACTGTAAATATATTGTAAATTTCCCTTCAGATAACGGAGTCTCAAAGTAAAAAGAATATGAGATATGGGACATCTAGGCTTTATTTCCTTTTGACTGCTACCTGTTCTAGGTTACAGTAGTTGCTATACTAAACTGCATTTACCAGTTATAAAGTGCTAGATTGTTTATTCATACTGAAAGTAAACCCTAATTTTTGTGGGGGGGTTTTGGAAACAGCAGACAAAGCAATCCCTTTGGAATAGATTCTGAACATCCAACAGCTGCAACAGCTGTACCAGGAAAAGTGTTGTATCTTATGTGTGGAGTATAAAATAAATGATCCCAGTCCAGGTCAAGTTTGATGTTGTTAGTTTTTACTCTATGTTGTACTTCCTTTAAACTTATCAGAACGACAACATTTCCTAGAGCTTTAAGAAATTGCAGTGACCCATATCAAGTAAGCTAGGAGCTCTTTCTAGAGTTTCTATTTTCCATGCATTTAGAATTTCAAGTTTCTATTACCATTTACAAATGATTAGATATCCTATAAACAAACCTTTAACAAATCTATTACCATGGCCTTGCATTTTATTACTCTATTGTTATGTTGCACTTTACCTACTAATCACTTTCAATCAATACAATGAGGTTAGAATTTCTCAATAGACTTTACCACATGTATCTAGTCTAGGCTGGTTACTTTATTTCTCTGCCATTAGACTCTAAAGCTATCCTTATGTCTAAAGCTGGCCATTCACTGTTCTATTTTTTTCGTTCAACCTGCGGGCTGAACGGAAAAAAAATAGAACAGATTCCTTCAACGCTAACAAGCATTGAAGGAGAAATCCTCTGTTTCCCTGCAAGCCCCGTTTGTTCAAAAGATTTTCCAACAGGCTCCTTCGATCAGCTGATTGAGGGATGCCAGCCGGAAGGGTGCCAAAAGCAGCACCCACTGTGTGAATTGGCATAGTGTATGGCCAGACTATGACTAATACATAAAAATATGTGATCAACAGAACTGAACTCTGGGCACAATAACTTTAATTTGAAATAAATTCCTCAATAGCCACAAAGGATATACCGTAAGTCCACTTTGTGTGCACCAAATGAGGAAGCACACACTCATAACATTCTTCCCAGTGACTACATGCACCATCATTCATTTGCAAACACGCATGCATAACCCAGCATTTCTAAAACTGGGCAGATGTGAGGACACTGCCTGTGCCGACATACACTGTCAGCCCCAGAAGAGACCACAAAGAAGACCGGCTCTTCTCCCCCTCCAAGTGAACAGAGTGACAGAGGACTTCCATTGGAGGATGAGCAGAGGCATGTCTTCTGTGTGTTGTCCTCTTGGGTTGCCCGTGTCCATCGGCATCAGCAAGTAGTCCTGTTGCCAGGAGCATGCCCAGAAAAGTGGTTCCCAAGGAACCTACCAGCCAAGGAGACACCCTCATGTTGGAAAGAGGTGCAAGCTGTAATAGGGCCAGGTGAAACAAACACGGTGTCTTTGATGCACTGAAATCACAAGCAGCATTGTAAGTCCCGTCTGCTGGACTTTATAACTCTGTCTACCGCCACTCCTCTCTGTCCTACTCTTGTGCATATATTTTTTTCTTATCCAAACAATCATGCTGCCTTGGCTCTGTGTAGGGAAAGGGCTCTTGGGAGATATCGTTTTAGGGACATGCATACCGTAATAGCAACTGAGCTCCTAAAAGTAGTCCTTGCAAATATTTTACAAGCCAGATAGAGTAGTAATAAAAGCTCACATTACAGGAATACAGTAAACAAAATGCTTGGACATGCACTAGAGGAGAAGAGAGATATGGGGTTTAATCTGGGTAATGTCAGTATGTAGCTAACATATTAAAATGATTCAGTATGATTCTACTATTAGTATTTCACATACCTTGAAGCTGAACTCCAGACAAAAAAAACCACTTCATTTAAGTATATTCCTCAGTAGCACATTTGATATTACCGTGCAAAGTAGCAGTGACATTATCACTCTGCATTACACAGAGAGCAGAGCAAAGCTGTGGGAGGCAGGAGAAGGCCCAACTGATATAGGCTGCCTGCAGAAAACTACAGGAGGACCAGCCACCCTGCACAAGGAGAGAGAGCAGAAGTGACCAATCTTTATTACAGGAAGCTTCTGCACAGAGGTAAAGTTTCATGCGGCACAGATCTGGAAGAAATACAAAGTTCACCAAGATTACTATAAGTAATACTACACATACCTCTTCTTTTTAGACAAAATGTTCTTACTCTGGAGTTATGGATTACATTTTAACATTTATCACATGCAGATCTAGATGACCAGCAAAAGTAATATCGACAGAGGTTGGAACAAATTACAACTCTGCCAGAGAATATAACAACAGTCACCTTTTATTCAAATGGTTTCACCACAACTTCAAAATCCTCATTGAAGTCCCCAGGTACCAAGTACATGTAGCACTTGGTCCCACTCTGATCAATGCTGTGGTCCCTGAGCTTGCACGGTTGACACTTGTGTCCCCCTCCCCTTCGACCAAACTCAGCAGGAGACAAATTTTTAAGGTCTTAGTGACAGTACATGGACAGTACATGGAGGAGAGAGGGTGGTGGCTACAGTGTCATCATTCACCACAGCAGGGAGAGGAGGTGTTTGTCAGCTCAAATCACAGCACAAGCCAACAGCTAGTACATGTAGTAGATTAGGTGCCTGTCAGCTTGGATCCCAACACAAGCCCCCAGGTAGTACAGCCTATCAGTTTGGATCACAACATAAAGCTCCCCGGAAGAGAGGGACAGTGGCTGTGCCGCTCCATAGGAATGCCCACATATTGAGCTTCTCCCTGGGGTGGCGCTGACAACCAGCACAAACAGACAAAGATGTGCTTTTATTGTACAATGATGCTGGGTCAGAATGGGACCAAGTGCTACATGTACTTGGATCCCTAGGGGATTCAACATTTTGAAGTTGTGATGATACTTTTTCTTTAAAACAGCTTAAAGCGGACCATTACACTCAAAAATCTAATTCTACCAATGCATGTGTGATCAATAATAACAACATAGACATATCAGGTGTAAAATGCTGGGATTTTGAAACTTGCAGAGCATTCACTTCCTGCTTTGAAATGGCAAAATGACTTCAGTTTGCCAAAGAAATGCACACTGGGAAGGTTACATCAGCAGATCATTGCTGGGAAATCTCATCTCATGGAAAGGCATTTTCCTCCTCTGAGATGATGTGCATGGTCACATGTCCTAGTCACATGTCTAGTCACATGTGCCAGATGTTCAGGAAGTAAAGGGAGATCTAGTAATCTGAATTTAGTAATCATGGCCACTGTCAGAAGACTGGGAAAGAAAAGAGAAATAAGACGCTTGTTGTTATTTTGAAGATATGGGTAAAGGTCCGCTTTAAGTATCTCTGGCAGTATTAAAGATGGTCCAAACAACTAACACTGCCACTTTTGCTGGAAAACTTGTAAAAATAAATAATGGCATGTGAAGAAAAAGAAATTCACATTCTGTGATACTAAGATCACAAACAGAAATCCAACAAATTGAGAACAGACATGATAATGGAAGTCTGTGGGACCACCTTATGCAATAAAGATGTGCATTCAGTACTTGATGAGACTGGAAGTAAAAAACACACTAACCAGAAACAATCAGATATTGGTACCCCTGCACTTATCTTCGAAAGGACAGCGTGGAGGTGTGTGTAATTGGTGTGAACGGGCCCTTACTGTGGTTTAAATTAAAAAGAAAAATGCTACTTGCACATCTTTGATGTTGCTTCCAGCAAAAAAAAACATCTTCCATAAGGATGAAAAGTAATATAAACTTGTGTAAAATGCATCTAAAAGGCACTATAATTGCACCTCATGAAAATCACATATGTGTGAATGTGCTCACAGGAGGTGGAAGTTGTGTAAATTGATGCTCAAGGACATGCTAGGAACCACCACGTAGCAAGCGTGAATGCTCCTATGTGTGAGGAGCGGGGTAGGGTATTTGTAAAAGGCCTCTCTTTAATCTATGTTTGCCACTGGTTACAAAGGTTCAACACTCTTAATTCCTCTGCTTCTCTTCACCCCCACCATCTTATCTCTGTCTATTTATCTTGACACACTACAATCAGACTTCTGCATATGTGGTCACAGATCTTTTTTTCAGTGACAAAATATGCAGAGGTCCAACATAAAATTACATCACTATTAAGTGCATAGCTGCTTTAGGAAAAAGCAATAGTAAGCGAGAATTGCCTACTATTGAGAATTTCGATAATAGGGCTACCAAAAAATTACACTGATTCCACGTGCATGCTTCTAGAGAACATAAAAAGGGCATGCATGCAGCTGTAGCTTTTGAAGGAAGGAAAATATTGCTCCAACTACATCACACCAGAGACCATGATGCTGGCAGAGAGAGAAGAGTGGCAAATAGGTGAGGGGACAAGAGCAGTAAAATATCTGCACAGGGTGGGATCTGAGAGTTCAAAGTGGCACTAAACATTAAAAAATACATTAAAGTACCTAAAATATTAACAATAATGTAGTTTATTTATGTATCACTCAGCTGTAGATCCTCAAATCATCTCTGAATTGTTGCTGACACTGTCCTTCCTTCTGGAGGGGGGCTACTTTTGTTCCCCATGGTCCCTGTGTGTGCTAAAAGAGAACTATGGGGTAACCTTTTTATCCCATAGTTCTCTTTAGGATGGACATATACTAATCTCCTCCCGTGACCCAAAGCTCAGTATATAGCGAGGTATTGACCACTATATACAGAGAGAGCCACAGCCAGGATGGATCCCAACAATAATGTCGAGATCCACCCAGCTGGCTAATTGACAGCTGGCTCTGCCAATCCAGAGGCAGAGCCAGCTGTGCCCGCCCCCTCTCCCGTCCGTTCCTCCAGTCAGCGCTGGAGGATCGGAGAGGGGGGATCCCTGCGGGGAGCGGTGACTGACAGTCACTGCTCTCTGCAAGGAGATGAGCGGGAAGTGAGTGAGCGACGGTATGTGTTCGCTCACTACCCGATCTATAGAGTCAACGTGTGACAGTTTCATTGTCGCAGGTCGGCTCTAACTATAAGAATGAGTGGAAATCACTCATACTTCTCCTTTAAGCTCCAAGCTTGTTCCTGTGATGGACTAAAATCTCACCTTTTGTTAAATGATAAGGTACTTGATTGCATTTTTAAGATTTACTCCTGAGTTTAGTGTCACTTTCATTGACACACTACTTGTGTTTTCTATCTGTGCTAAACTAGTTCAGAGATGGAAAGCAAAATAGAGATGGAAAGCATAATGCACTAGACAGCAGGACACACAGACTTGAATAAGGTTTTCTTATTGCAGTAGTACTGGAGAACTTGGAATATTTCTGGACCACAACAGGTTAAGTGGGTTATATTAAAGTGAACATGCACACTAAAATATTTACATATTCTGACCATAAGACACCCTCATTTTATCTCTGCATCTACAAGCAGTGTGGAAAAAGTAATGTTTAAAGTTCACAACACAGGCACTTTGTTTTTCTATGAGAACAGATTTTGGCAGGCTACCAAACATCTAATGTAAATAAACAGCACATGTCTCTAAACTGTAAAGCTGGCCATTCACTGTGCATGGATGTGGGAAATCCCCTCTGCCGGACTGTTGTATTTTGACAGTCGGCAATCACAGTCGTCTCAATACCTAAACAGTGACTACAGCGGATTGGCTCCAATCACTGTTCAGCCGATAGTCTTAGGTCTGGGTCCTTCGCAAAAAATTTGATTGAATTGACTTATGTAGAACAGAGTGGTGCCAACAGGGCCATTGTTTTGCTCCTCAGCTTCATTTAGAGCCACCTTCCTCAGAGTGCCTTCTGGCTTTCTCAGGGCTTTCTTGCTTCTTCAAGGGTGCCTCAAAATTTTGGCACCACCTCCATGGAAATAAATAACTCTAATTCAGGGAAGGTGGGATCCATTCAAAAAAATATGAAAATCTGCCTCCTTCCGGGCCTGCTCCCACAGTCTGCAATGTTGCCACAGCTCTGATGTAGAGGGGAACTTTGATGTGAAACAGGGAATTCTGATGTCAAAGGAGGGGGATCTTAATGTAAAGGAGGGCTCTGATATAAAGGAGGGCTTCTGTTTTGAAGGGGGGACTTTGATGTGTCTTTGCATCAATGTCCTTTAAAATCCATACCTTTAAAGGGGTGCTGTGATTGGAAAAAGGTTGAGAAGCACTAATCTAGTGAACATAATGTCATGTGAGGGGGATTTGTGCAGCTATATGCTGGATGGAGGTTTTATACATCTGCCCCATAGAGCAGTGGTTCTCAACCTGTGGGTCGCGACCCAAAAGTGGGTCGCAACCCAAACTTGAGGGGGTCCCCACGTGCCTTGTGCTGCTCTAGGTAAGAGGCTCCTCAGCCTCCTCCTAGCGCAGCAGTGTCAGTTCTCCTAGATGGCGCGGCATCAGCAGCCGCCGGAGAGGATCAAAGAGAGGGGAGTAGGCATGAGTGAGAAGAGGCGAGTGCTTGATCACCACACAGCCCGCAACTGGGCACCACAGAGCCGCAACTGGGCACCACAGAGCCCGCAACTGGGCACCACCAGAGTCCCACTAGCCACCTGAGAGCCCGCATAGCCTCCAGAGAGCCCACACAGATACTAGTATTGGTGCATCCCTAAATTTTACGGTTGGGGGTCACCACAACCTGGCAAATGTTACCAAGAGGTCCCGGCCCTATAAAGGTTGAGAACCACTGCCATATAGTGTCTCTACTGAAGTCAAACCAAATAGCCTGCCTGCTCGCAATCGTCTTAGTACACTGAGCTGCCCATGTGCAGCTCTGTGTAACTCTCAGCACACCTCTATGCCTGGATGACTGAACCCCTGTGTGCATGTGTGGGAGTTACGTCATCCCCGCTTGCCAATCAAGACAGCCGAAGACCCTGCACCCAGAAGAAGCTGACGAGAAGATGTCAACAACAGTGAACTAAGTTCTACTTTGTTTATAAGAAACAATTCGGATTGCATGTTTAACCTTTTAGGCTATATTTACTATATTTACGCTTGCCATCTGTGATTGGTTTATTTAAAAGGCAGGAAAATTATGCCAGAAGTATAAAGAAATGTAATGCTTTCCAGGTCAAGTTCTCCTGCGCTTATGTACTCACATTTACACATGGTTAGACACGTTGAAAGTGTCTAATCTGCCACTGGATGCACAGAATTCTATTTTCTCTAAACTGAACACACTTAAATGCATTTATTATACCATTGCATGCATTTAAATATGTCTAGAAATGCTTATGTGTCATTGCTTGAGGCATATGGATACATGGCTCACAGTTAGTGATGAGGTTGGGTTAAGTGTGAACGAAGTTCACCCAAGCCGGCTCAAAACTGTGACCGATACCCTCCAATCTCTATAGGTTGAACTAGGTGGACTTGTCTTTTACCAACCTGACTAACCATGTAACTCTCCCAACCCAATCAGTTGCGGCAGGGGCATTTCCCACCCCTTTAAAAAGTGTGGGTTCAGGACACCTGCCTCACACCAAGCCCCAGCTCATCACTATCTATTCATCCATTCCCTTCTTTTTGGCAGAGGGTTTTAAAAAAGAACTCCAGGTAATGTAATAATTAACCTTTGCGGTGGGGCTACCCCCTCACTGCAAGGGTTAAGTGCTCATTTTGGTCAAGGGGATAAAATAAAGCAGATATACTCGCCTGATCTTCAGGTGGATTGGGGAGAGGGCACCCCCCTGAAATTATGGCAGGTAGCAGAAGAGCTAATGGAGGTTCCCCTGCTATCTGCTGTTTTTTTTTTGTATTCTGACAGCGGCTGCCTTGAGAATTAAAAAAAACAACAACAGATAGCAGGGGGATGAATAGCTAGGCTGCTATTAGCCATTTCAAATTGTGATAGCCGATAGAAGGCGCCCACTGCTGCTGTCAATCAGCAGAGGAGGACCTGAAGGAGAACTTAACCCCCCCCCCCAAAAAACAAACAAACAAACAGATAGCATGGGATCCCAGAAAGGTTTACTCTGCTAGATAGAGCAGGGTAAAGGTGCCCAAATACCTTAAAATTATCAGACAATTTTCGGCCGCGACTGTGCTTTCGTGCAAAAATCTGCCAGTTGATGGGAAGTGCACAACCTCTATTACTGTACAACTGGCCGCTTTTCATCTTTCAAGCAGCCTGGAATTGTTGCAGGTCGTTGACTTGGATGAAAATTGACAGATTAGTGGCGTTTTCGTACAACAACAAAAATCGCACGATGAAAACTGCACATGCGCAAACGAAAATGTGGCCTTTCGATCGACGAAAATCGGCCAGTTAGTGGTGCTGACACATGATAATCACAGACTACATTGGTCTGTGTATGATGGGCTGTTTGAACAAAAATTGAATGAGGGTGAGATGTCAGTACAAAAAAAGTTGTACAATGGTTATAAGGTGTATGGCCACCTTAACCATTTCTGGGATCAAATGTTTCCCTTGCGGGCGTCAGGGAGCAGCTATCGTATAGCGGGGGACTCCTGGAATGTCCAGGAGAAGGATGTTTACATACAAGCGATCCGTCGGCTATACAGCTGCTGGATCGCGTGTACAGTGCGGTGTATACCACGGCAAACACGCGTTAGGTGCGCTTACATGCAAAATTGAAAGTTGTGCCACACATGTTACATATCGCCCGTGAACTTCAGAGTGCGAGCAATAGTTTTAGGGTCATCAGTCAAAGTTAATACTAAACTGATGAGCAGTAAAAGCTTTTAAAGCGTCAGCTATGGAAAATTTGAGGTATGGTAGTTTTATGCGATTTCACGCGAGCGTGCAAATTTTAAGGCTTGATATGTTTTGGTGTCTATTTTTCCAATCTGACTCCATCTTGACATTTTACCAAAAAAGCTGTCTATTATATTCTGTTCCGGCGCACTGTTACTTTAGTGTATTGTATCCTAAAAATACTGGTTTTATAAACATTTGTGCAAATATCCTGTGACCTAAAAATTGCAACTAGCATTTTTTTTTATTCTACAGGGCCTCTGCTTTCAGAACATATATCATTGTTTGGGGGTTTTAAGCTGGTTTCTAGCCAAAATTTCAGATTTTATCATGTGTGCGCAAATAGTAAGAAATTGCTTCGGAAAGCAAGTGGTTAATGGTGTCATCTGACCTCCGCGATGGGTGTACTCTTCTCTGTGTCAATGTTTTCACCCGAGATTTACACAACATTCACCAATGTTCACAAAAGATTCAATTAGAAGCCATGTATTGGGTGAAATTTGTGTGAATCTTTGGTAAACAATAGACCCTTTCATACGTCTATAAACGTCAAATCTTTTGGGTCACAGACAGTTACACATTTCTACAAATAGTCTGATACCCTATTGCGTTTTTTTTTTTTATTTTGCACACACTCCTCCAATTCCTGTCTTTCTGTCTTGTCTCCACACCAACTTTGTTATTTGCACGTACTAATAAATCCGCTTCGTTAAGAGAAAGGATTTGTTTTGTATTAGATAGGAATGTAGAGACAGACATCCAAAGCAGAAAGCCGAGGTGAGGAAAGCATTGAAGAGGACAGAAGCACGGAGACATAGAGCGAGGATGCTGATTGGATAAAGCAGTGTCACATGATCGCTGTGGTCACGACTAGGAAGTGCGAAGCCCGATTTGGAAAAGATGTGAATGGTCTGCAAGGCGTACCTAATAGAAAACGATCACAGACATAACTAGAGGAAGACTGAATGGTAGGAGTAAGGCTGTTCATATATAGTGTATATTGTTTCATCACATGCGCATGTTGGTATTTTATGTCGCTATTAGTATTGCAGGTAATAAGTGCTGTGTGAAGTCTGCATATCCAGGTATTGACATGTTTATAGTGGACCTAAAGGCTAGTATTTTGGATGAAGTGGGGAAGAATGTAAGGCTTAGCTTATCTTTCTGACCATGTTTCATGTTGCACCCCATATTTAGGCTATATTCACACTTGCATTTGTGACCTCCTACATGCAGAGGAAATTCCGTCAGGCTAGACGCTGTGTGTATGCTTCTAGATGCTTTAAATGATGCGTGTTTACATTTGTTTTGGTGCACATAGATGTTCACATTTTTATATTAGCTGCACCTGACTTCTATTTTTTGAAAACTATGGTTGCAGTATCCAGTACGAGGACCGATCTTTATACTTCTGTACTTGCTAATACCGATGGCCAATACTGGTACTTCCGCTAGCATGGACCCGGCTTACCGGGCAATGAGGACCCAGGCGGCGTGTCATTGCCTGGTAAGCCGGTTCCATGCTGATTAGTAGGGGAGCCGGCTGTTTGGCCAATCAGCATGGAGACGGCTTCCTGGCCCATCAGAAGTCGGGCGCGAGTCATTACCCGCCGCCTGGCTTCCGGATTGGCAGGGAAGTCGGCTCCATGGGCCTTCATGGTACTGTCGGTCCGAGGAAATCTCCTTCTGACCGGAAGTTCCAGTATCAGGGAAGATATCGGAGCATTTGGGCGAGTACGAGCCCAAATACTCGGTATCGGCAGCGACACCGATACCAGTATTGCTATTGGTGCATACCTATTGAAAACACAGTGTGAATAGATCCATTGGAACGCATATAAACGCATTAATAAAAAGCATAGTGTGAATGTAGCTTTAAGGCCCATTTCCACCAAAAACTTGTGGTTTACATGAGTTTTTTTTTTTAGGAGGTACTATCAAAGAGATGCATTTACATGCACTGCGGAAAAATGCAGCATGCTCTGAATTTTCAAAGCGCAATGCATTCTGCTGAACTACACTATTCAAAATAATATTTTTTTGTATAGATGTGTTTTTTAATGGTTTTAAAAATGCATGAAAGCGCATTGGGTGGGAATGGGCCCTTAGGGTGTAACCGGAAATGATCACATTTCCCAACCCACTCTAAAAACAACCTTCCCACTTAACTGAGTTATAGGCTGCTTCTTCCTGCAGCCATGGTGCAGCTGCATGTGGTCTTCGCCCCCACAGCCGCATCATCCCTTTATACATCCATTCACAAGATGTTTTAATTTATATATAACAATTCAATAATTACAGATGGATTTCTGTGCGTTAATTTAGATTATTTATAAACTGCATACTTTGCCTTATCTCCTGTGATTTGTTCTGTTGACAGACATGGTGATTTTGCGAGAGGGGCTTTGTCCTGGATTGACGTCTGATATAATTGCTGCACTCAAAAGAAATCATGTGAAAACAGGTAATATTTTTTCCAGTTGCAGATTTCACTTAAAGGACAGCTGTACATTTAGTACATCTGTCCATTAATTAATGCCCCCACCTGGTAGAATGCTCACTTTCCTCCCAGTTGCAGCAGTATTCACTTTGAGTCCCTGCCTGAAACAACAGAAAACATCCCAGCCGGGTCCTCCTTTTCTCCTGTAGGAGATATCAGCCTCCATGGGTCCTGCAGAGTTCAGCTCTCCAGCAGTAAAGAATAGGTCCACAGCTTAAATGTGCAGTAGGAGGACACAGCAGGGACATTATCAGTGAAAAGGCTGTTCAGCTACAGGCAGGACTGCACTGTGAAAATCACTGGATTGGGGGGAAGAAAGTATTTAACCAGGGGGCTACACTTAAGAAAATGGGGGACAACTGTACTAAAGCCATGTTATGTCTTAACAGTGTTCTTTTGAATGCAATTTATTATCTGCCCATTCTGTATTGTTCTGTGACTTAAGAGCAGCACCTCAAAATGAAGAGGGTAGTTCTGGTAATAACTCTGTAGACTTTGTCTCCTTAAAGGAAATATGTAGCATTTTAGTGTGTGTATATCAATTCACATTAGTCTCTGTTCCCCAAAGGAGCTGTTAGTATACTGCCCCTACACACTAAGGCCAATTTGGGGAGAAGCCAATAACACTATCTTTTGCCAGAGCAAATGAGATGACTTGGAGGAAACCCATGCAAACAAAGGAAGAACATACAGACTGAGATTATAGCTAAACCTATCTTCCAAAAAATGACTGTATACCAGTGAACTATATATAGATGACATTTTCTAGCTGTCTGTTTCCTCTCAATATTTTCCATTCTTTTCTTTATTTATAGTGGTTGATTTGGTGGCTTCAGATTTAGAGGATCTTGCTCGAAAATGCTTCTTATCATACAAGGTAATGCTTTATCACAAACATTGTACATCCTTAAATGTTAACCACTGATATCTTAAAACAACTTGCTGCCATTGCTGATCTCCTTCTAGAAGTAGAAAAGTCTTGCTGTAACTTTTTTGTTAGTCACGGGCCTAGAAAAAGCATGTCATGCTTTATTTAAAGAGGAAAAAAGGAAATGCTGCAGATAGTAAGTGCAGGCATCTAGAAATGCTTGTATATACCTGCAGCAGCCTCCAAAAGACTAGCATTAGAGCAGGCAGTAGAGTCCAAGTTTTAAGCTACCTGCTGTCCCATGCATTCCTATTTGCCTATCACTACGAAGGGCAGCATCACTGGCCAATAGCAATGCACAATATATAAGAAGGGATGGGCCAATCTTCCGTACACAGAAATTGTTAGATCTTTGCCTGTCTGAACAGCCCAGAATGAGGCCTAGGATAGAAAACTTGCATAAAGATCAACACAGCTGCAGCGGATGAACAATTCAACAAAAGTTATACATAAGACTCCTTGGAGGTTATTGAGAAAGCTAGAAGGCCTGCTGTAATAACAGTATATTCTGGATCTCAGTCGTGGGGTTAAATTATTCTTTCCACAGGCAGCCCCACACACAGTACTACTTTGGTGCACCAAAATAAACGAGACACCAAACATTGAAGATCTTACCTTGCCTCTTAGGAATACTGATTATCAATTCAGGAAAACATGTCATTATTGGATTCAACTCACCACTACAACAGAATACAGAGCCCTATTTCCCTATTTTCCCTGATCTTTCTACCTCATATTAGTAGACAGTTTGGTTCTTCACCCAGCAGTGATATAGCTGGTCGCAATGGAATGGATTAATGTTGCCCGCCATTCTTCACCCAATTCCTTCTTCCCTTAAGGTGGCCGTACACTGTACAACCATCGCAAGACCTTAATCTTGCGATGGTTGTACAGGGATTAAAAAAAGTACGATCTGCCCATCTTGGACGGGCAGATCGCACTCTGGATCATCGCAAGCCACGCACCTCAGGGCGGGCTTACGCTGACTGCAAACGGGCAGTGTGCGTGTGCGCACACCGGCCCGTTCGGCAGCTGTCGAACCAGCAGGCCACCAACTTATACAGTTCATATAAAGCATGGAGAATTACTGCTTGTACATAAAGGTGGTTGTTGTTTTTCAGACACTTGTGGCGATTAGACGTGTGCTGCTTGCTCAGTACTCCGCATTCCCCTCAAATGGTGCAGACCTGTATGAAGAGTTGAAGGTTTCTACAGCAATCCTTCCCACGGGCAACAGCAAGTAAGTGTCCACACACATTTTTGCTGTCACACACATTCAGGGTCCATTGCGATTTCACAGTTTAAAAGTTGTAGTCTACAAGACATCATTATTTTTAGTAAATATGGATTTAAAGCATAACCTAAACATGGCTAAAGTGTCAGCAGCTCTTGCCGTGATGTTCTCTTGGCTTTTTCCATCCGGGGGGCCTACCCTTTTTGACCATTGGGTTGCCAATGTTTATGTAACTCCAGTGCATGGACACTGGAGTTAAATTGTTCCGGCATCCTGCTCCTTTCTCACTATCTTACAAATGCCAGGATTGTACACCACACTGTGTATGCAAGGCAGCAGTGTACTATGGAAAAAGAATTGCTAGGAGAAAGTAGAAGACTTCTTTTTTTGGCAAAAGAGACATGCAGTCTTTGTAGCCAAAAACTACACCTCCTAGCATTTATTTCAGTGTTTAGTGCTGCTTTAAACTGTGATTTTATGTCTTTAACATTATGCACAATTTTATCTACTTAGTCAGGTTGAAGAAAGTCCATCATGTTCGACCTATAGAGACTTGACTTTAAAGAGAAGATAGTCTGTCATTGTGAACCTGTCTTTACTATCAAGTGACTCATTAACCAGGCCAGTCAATCCTGAAAAGTCTAAATTCCTAAAAACTTGTTCCATGTCAGTGACTCTCTAGGTAGTGAAGCATGATCAGGATGACAGACCCAGAACTTGCATCATTAAAAACAAGTCAATAATGGTAATGGCTGCCGCTATATTTCAATCTTCACATCTGATTCTAATACTTTTGAGATGTGTTTATTATAAATATGTACATATTGCTTTCCCACTTATTTTCATAGAGGAAGAAAGGACATGCATGACATAAAGCAACAACAAACACATGGGGTCCCAATTCTTTTCAGAGATCTTAACCTCACCTTCACTTAACACAACCCTGAAACTGAACTAAACCTTAAAGAAGTCATCCAGATTCAAAACAGGAATATGCATTTGCATTACTGTATTTTAAATATGTGCAAATATATTAAAGTCAATTTTCTACCTGTGGAAACCTACCTAGAACATCAGTATGCAAATGAGCTTCCCCAACAAACCAGGCAACCACAATAATTAGTTGTTGGTAAATGAGTAATGGCTTTCTCTGCAGAGATGAAGGGAATTATTTATATCCCAACGCCTTTTTAGGATGTTTTTTTTTTTTCCTACTAGTGCTGCAGATATATATTTCTATATACACTGCACCTTGTGTCAAAGTAAAGAAGATACATATCTCCTACCACCTGCTTTCTCAAAGCTTTCTGGGGCTCTTTAACCCCGAAAACCTAATCTAACCTTTTAAATGTCATTCTAATGTTACCCATAATCACTGACCTTAAAGTTAGAACCCCCCCCAATATTGCTGTGAAGACTTATCTTATGTGATGCCTCTTGATCCGAACAGCTTCTTCCTTCCACTCGTTTTCCAAAGTCCCTCCAGCGCTGGTGCAGGTCTCTAATCCAGCGCAGACTCCTTGGATCCCACGGAGTATGTCCGACGTGCGCACTCCCGGCTGCATCCATCCAGCTTCTGTGCCGCTCTCCTCCTCTCCCCTCGGATGATCTGGACTGCGCATTCGCCAGCCCACACTTCCTCCTTCACAGCATTTGGGAGCTGGGACTTCTGCAGCCGGGAGCGAGCGGCGCTGACACAGGAAAGTTTGTTGGTATTTTTTTGAATGTTGGGGCATATATCTACTGCTTACTAGCAGTAGATATATGCCAAAAAATAAGAGACTTTAATTCTACTTTTAAGGTTTTCTCCTAACAAAGTGTCAATACCACCTGGAACTCAACTCTTCAATACTTACCTTCCTTCCAGAATAGCAACATCCACATGCCCCCTTACTAGTGTCAACAATGTCTGTCTTATTTTGGGTTGGACATCTTGATTGGCCAGGCTGGAGATGACATAACTACTGTACATGCGCACTGGGGTTTATTTATCCCAGCACCAAGGCATACCAAGAATTTATACTGAGCTGCGCATGCGTGTTCAATGTACATTCTAAAGCATCTTGTGAACAGGTAGTTAAGTTTGCACAAGTAATAGTGTCTCTCTTTAAGGCTTATAACAAAAAGCACCAAGTGGTCATTATCAAAAGTAACTACTGATTTGAGATATATACACACACACATAAAAAATTTATTATTTGTATCCTATTGATTGTATTTTTGCTTCTAGACTAGACCTCCTCTTGGATTCAGGGTTATACACTGGAGAAGTCACAGAGATTGCAGGGACAGCAGGTTGTGGCAAAACACAGGTTAGAACAATGTACTTTAACTTATCTGGTGTAATAGTTCTTTGGTAGCATGCATGTAGACAGATGTCAGTAACATTTTCAAAGACCACAGCTAGTGCTGTTCATAATAATGATGATGTCTGTCAGACACTGGCAGCATCTGTGAACAAGCCATATTTTGTGCATGACATAGGAAAATGGACTGCCACAATGTATATTGCCATAAACAATAAGGTTTTCTAGGTATACAACAGAAAGTATCTTTTTGTCAAAACTTTGATTCAAAGCCCAACTCATTGCAACAGGCGGCAATAAAAACCTGACAGAGGTTCTGAGTGGTATATGTTTTGAAACCTTACATTTTATGATTTTTTTAGTGGGCCTTTATAGGGATTCACATCTCTGGGAGACACCAGCAAAATAACATTAGAAGAGCCAATAGCTGCCATCTGATGTCTTATTAACAGTTATCACTTCTTATCCTATTATCATGTAATCAATTGTAATTGTTGATTATTGCGGGCAGAGTTTGTTTCTGTGTAAAATGTTATTTTGTACTGAATTTGCATCTCCGTCTTCATAAGTAGGCTTTCAAGAGTTGTCTATGGTTTGCCGTAAGGTCTGTCATTCCAAAACTGTTTCTTTTTAGGTATGTCAAAGCATTGCTGTAAATGTGGCTAGCAGCATGAAGCAAGGAGTGTGTTATATAGATACCACAGGAGGCGTGACTGGCTCTCGCCTACTGCAGTTAATACAATCCAAGACAGAACAGGAGGATGAACAGGTAAGTACTGGACGTTGTACATGTAAAATCCACAGTTGGGTAATGTTTGATGGCCTGTGTATGACTACACACCATACAACTACAAAGAGGCATTGTTCTGTGCTTCCACCATATTAGTTGATGCCCAGCTCGGTTAATGAATGCATACATGAATTTTCACAAGTAAAAAGTTAGTTACTTATTGGTATTAGACTTTATTTTGTACCTTAGGGCTACATTCCTCCATAGCATTTGTTTGTTGAAACTCTCACTCTCTTTTAACATTCTACTCCCCCATTCTTTGCTGCTCCTGTCTACATTAGTCACCTCCGCTACAGACCTTTCTCTACCCTGAAGCAAGTCAAAACTTTAAAGCCCCTTAAAATCTTGGCTTTGAAAAAAATACATGATGTACATGGTATATCAGAAAGCATAAATATAATAATAATAATGCTTAAATAGGTAAAATATTTTTGAAAATACCACTATATAGAAACATATGCTCTTTAGTCCATGAGGTGACTAATGAAAAAAAAGAAATGATAATCTTAGAACTATGCTATAGCTTGATTTTACTACTTGTCATCACTAGGTGTCAGTAGAACTCATCTTAACGTTAGGTGTCAGTTTGAACCTTCGCTATTTATGTAAGATATGGCTGTAAAGTGACCCCTGCCCTGATTGCTGCATTGCCTACATTTATTAGGCCTCCTGAGGCCTTCTTTACACATTTTTCGTGTTTGAAGTCTGTTCACAAATACAATTTCATAATTTATAGCCATCTCTTTTGGTCACTTCTAGATTTCATGTCTTCAGAGGATTGAAGTGTTCCATGTGTTTTGTGTGTATAAATTATTAGATGTACTTCAGGATTTGAGGCACAGTTTATCCCAACAGGTACGAAAGCTAGAGGAAGCATTTGTAATATACTTTAAAAGTCTATGCATTTGTTTGTTTTATTTTCTGAATGTATTATGCTTTTTAGCTTCAGTTTTTAGAAGGCTTTTTTGTCCTCTCCTTTTACTTTTTTTGCTAACAGTTTAGGCACGTTATGAAATTGGTTGCCTTTTGCATTTTCAAAGTTGCAACTAGCTTCATCTAGTGGATATAAAGCTGTATTTTCTGAAAGCTACATTTGACCTGAAGAGAAAACATACTAAGAACGTTTGCTTTGCCTCTATTGACATACAATAAACGTTCCCAGAGATTCACAGGACAAATGGCTCTGCAAAGTTTTTAGAAATGAACCTACAAAGTGTATCTTTAGCCATAGAATAAAAAGTGGAAGGGTTAGAACCTATGTGAAGTTTTTTTTTTTTGCTGTCTTTCTGGGGAGATTAACACACTCTATTTGTCCTGATTATCATTGTCACCCAGACAAAAAAAGGATGAGAACTTCAGAATTTTACAGTTGTCACCAAAGCAAGAGGTTAGGGGAAAACGTCTAATGGGAACACCTGTATAGGAGGGATTTTGAACTACCTTTTTTAGAGAGCAAAAAAAAGGAAGGAAGGTGGGGTTTTGGAAGCACCAGAATGACAACTCCGAACAAAGAAGCTTCACTTCTAAACCCTCCTAGCATTGATTCTAGACCTATTTATATATGTCAGCATCATGAATTATTGATACCTGATCAACTAACCTCGATCATGTCTCTATTAATTGCCAATCTAAATTTGAATCATGTCTTCTTTATCAACACCTATACTGTGAATGGAAGGTTCTTTGTGAAGGGAATGAGCAAAGAGGGATTTATCTACTCAGTTGGTTACTGTTACTTTTATGAATTTGCTATGAGCCTTTTTTTAAATAATATTATTAAAAATATATTTTATATACTATTTTTGTTCGGAGTTGTCATTCTGGTGCTTCCAAAACCACACCTTCCTTCCTATTTTTTGCTAATTATTACCAGGGGTGCGGCACCTATTATCCAAATCCAGGTCAAAACCTCTTCTACCTTTTAGAGAGATTTAATTTCACTTTCTGTTGTGTCCATGGGACAGGAAGTAAAGGAAAATCTCTCCAATGGGACAGAGCCGGCATAAAACACATGACAGGGGTTTACACCTCCATCCAGCACTAAATTCAAACATTTTGCCTGTAGATATTAAAGGATACCCTTTCAGGTTGACTTCTCTGGATAGGCTGACTTTCATGTAGTCAGTTTTATTAAATGCATAATGTTGTAATGGAAGCACTAATTATCTAACGTTTTTGTTTTTAAAAATGAGCACACTCAAAAAAAAAAAAATCACAATGCCTCTTGGCAGTACCTGAGACATAGATGTGGCTTAACTCCCTCCAGTTCAAAGAAATCCCCACCGCTCCAATTCCCCAAACTGGACTCACAAAACATGCATGTCCCAGGTGCAGGCTAAAGGGTGCGTTCCTACTCCAATAACCTCTGACTTCAACACAGCTGCACTCCACGGGTCCTCTTGCATAAAATCAGTGTTTATTGAAGTAAGTCAACAAATATACACCATCATAGCAGTCCCCATGGGCAAAACCCGAACGCGTTTTACCACTTGGGGTTAATCATAGAGATGATCATCAGCTTTTATCAGAATTATCTTGCAAGGGTATGCACTGTTACATTAATTAGGGTTTATTTAGCAGACCAGGCCCCAATACATTATATATCTACCTTTGCATACAGAACTAAATCTATATCTCTCTTTTCTTAGGTGGTAAGATCAGGAGAAGCTATGAGACTTCTAGTCATTGATTCAGTATGTGCTGTTATCTACCCACTGTTAGGTGGAAAACAGACAGAAGGTGAGAAACACAATATTTTGATTGTAAATATAAGCTTTAGTTATATAAATGTCTGATGAACTGTATTGGACAGCTCATAGCCATCAATTGTATTCAACTTGTCACAGCTGTCATTCTCCTAGGCATTTTTGAATCTGCTTTCTATGTGTTGTGAGAAACAATGATTTCCTCGTACAATTTTAAAAATAAGACTTACCTGTTTTTTTAAAGTGGTAAATTTTTTACCCCAATTTCTCTCATCTCATGCAGGAATGGCTGCCATGAATAATCTGGCACGGGAACTACAAACTCTTGCTCGTGATTACAGCCTTTCTGTTCTTGTGAGTTTTTTACTTTTAATTTAGTTTTTTTTATCTTCATATTCAGATGGTAGATTTATTTGTAAAAGATGCAGAGCAGTAGCTTACTGTAGTATACTCTCCCATACACAACCATTGTTTTAAAATGAACCCCACTTAATGCTGAACTGCAGGATTAGCTTATATTGTTTAAAAACAAGAGTCATGTGCAGTCTTACTAGAGTCTTGGTGTGCTTTGTGTATTTGTTCCAGATCTGTGCAGTAATTCAGCGAGAACTTTTGTCTACGAAAAGTAGATTTATTCCCTGTTGTTGCCTTTAAGAAATATATATGCAAATTGACCTTTTTTTGTGTCCAGAGTTCAGCTTTATGGTGATTGTGACCTGTTACATGTTGAATAAACTTTTAATGCCTTATTTTGCTCTATTGTGATCTTATATAATAAATATTAGATTACATGTTACCTTTCATTGTAATGGCTACTTTTATTGTTTATGATATAGCACAGGATCCTGCTAAGGACTTTTCCACCTATTAAGTTATTGGTTTGATAGTGTTGATTGCTGATTGATGTATTTTTTTCAGGTAACCAATCACATTACCAAAGACAGTACAGGTAGGATTCGTCCAGCTCTGGGTCGTTCATGGAGTTTTGTGCCCAGCACTCGTATTCTGCTTTGCAGACAAGAAGGAAACACCCAAAGTGGATATTGTACAGCATCACTTGTAAAATCGCCTCGACAGGTATGCTTGTTTATTTAAAAAGTATGCAATTGTATTAACATCATGATTAACTGTTATTACATTTCCAATTCTTTTTGCATTCCCAGCCTTCAAACTTGCAAGTGGAAGTAGAGATTGGCCTCCATGGGACACTAGAAGAAAGCAGTACAAGCACAGCTTTTGGATCATGATGTCAATCTTGACAATGAACTTTGTGTTTTAATTTATTACTCACAGCACTTAAATACCTATGTATATTTATTATTTTTATGGAAGAAAGAAAGAAGACTTTATACCAAAGTTGCATCATTTAATTTGTTGTATAAGACGGCCAAGAGTACTTATGATTGAGGCAAATGGTTCTGAAATCTGGGGATTCTGTGTGGAAAGGGATAGTGCTTCAGCCAGTTCCAAGAGCAAGTAATAGCTCTGGAGGAGAGCAGATGGAATATAATATGTAAACTGGATAAAGAATTTGAATCAAACTGTCTGCTTCAAATATGAATAGAGCATATTGGATTTTGTTAGTATGGTCCAACTTGTGAACAAGCTGGTTGAAAGAAATCAAAGGGGTAGTGTGTCAGTTTCCATTGAGGAGAGGACAAAAATGAAACTGACATGCAGTGTACTGAGGATCATATGTCAGTGGTGTACCTAGTGTAACACACCCCTCCTCTATACATCAAAAATATTTTCCGTAATAAGACAACCAATGTTATTGACATGTTCCCTGACCACCAATAAAAGGAGCATTCTCCTCGTGACTGTCAATAAAGGACATTCAGAATTCCTCATTCTATTGGTGGCCAGTAGAAAAAAGAATGCCTTTTGTTCTCAGGGGCTGTAGGAAAAATGCCTATTACATTGGTGGTCAGTAAGAAGAATGATTATTGCATTTGTGGCAAGTTGGAAGAAAATGCCACTTACACTGGTGTTTAGTTTGAGGAAGAATGCTCTCACGTTGCTGGTCAATGGGAAACGCCCCTAAATTGGTAGTCAGTTGGAGTAAGAGTGCCTCTTATATCAGTTGTCAGTTAAAGCAAGGCTGCCCAATATATTTTGTAGTCAGTTGGAGGAAGAATGCCCTTTTATATTTGTCAACAGATGATGGAAGAATTCCCCTTATATCGGTAGTCAGTTGGAGGAAAAATGCCCCTTTCAACTGGTGGTTAGTTGGGGGATGCCCCTATATTGGAAAGTTGGTTGGAGAAAGAATGCCCCTTATTTTGATTGTGAGTTAGGGGAAGAATGACCCTTATATCTGTAGTCATTTGGCGGAAGAATGGTCCATATATTGGGTAGTCTGTTGGAGGAAGTATGCCCCTTATATTGTTAGTCATTTGGAGAAAAAAATGTGTCCTATATTGGTAGTCAGTTGGAGGAAGAATGTCCCCATAATGGAAGTCAGCTGGAGGAAGACTTCTCCCTATATTGGTAGTCTTGAGGACAAATGCCCCTTATATCAGCAGTCAGTTGAAGGAGAATGCCCCCTTACATGTCATTAGTTGGAGGAAGAATACACCTTGCAATAAGTACTCAGTTGGAGGAAAAATGCCCCCTATATTGGTAGTCAGTTGGAGGAAGAATTCCCCCTATATTGGTAGTCAGTTGGAGGAAGAATTCCCCCTAATATTGGTAGTCAGTTGGAGGAAGAATTCCCCCTAATATTGGTAGTCAGTTGGAGGAAGAATTAATTCTTCCCACTCTACCCCCAATATAATGGAAGTTCTTCCACAGTGGCCACCTATTTCTTACAGCAGCATTTCTTAATTGGTGGTTGTTGAAAATATTTCTACAATTTACAAAGCTAACACACCAGGAAAAGGATCCCCTTTCCCCCCCAAATTTTTTGTTATTTTCAGCTAATTCCAGTAACATTACAAACTTATGGATAAACTAAAGATCCTTATCTAAATGCATTGTGATTTAAGTCTACAGATAACTAACAATATAATTGATGTAAGTGTTCACACTCTTATTTACTTGGAAACAGCAGGCTCTTTCATCATTTGTATCAGCATGACAGACTTTGCCAAGAGATGATGGCACTGGTTCTTTGCAGAGATCTCCAGGCTCTCAGTAGCTACACTTTGGGCAGAACACCCTCTCCTCTCTGCTCTAAATACTTGTAGTACTAGAGTATACACCATATCTGGTGCCAGCATGAAACCTCCTTCAGCGCATCAAAGGAACCTCAAATGCATAGAAACACTTCACATCTGCATTCAAGTCTACAAAACACAGTAGCGCCTATCTTTTAACAGTGATGTTTCAAAGCCATGTCCAGCTCTTTACCAAGCTAGGACCAAACTACCAGTAAGAGCATCTGACAGCTTTCATTGTTGTTTAGCCATTGAGTATAAACTCTATGCAGTGGGTTGTCAGTCAGTAATAAAAGCAGAGTGTATAACCTTTTGTAAGGTATTTATTGCTGTGTGTTTCCATGTTGGTGAGATTCTCCTTACTTCCTGTGTGGTCACCAAGACAGAAAGTAAGGTGGAACCCCCCCCCACCCCTAACTGGAACACATGACAATAAAAAAGGTTATAACCCTTCTCCATTCTATCCAAAATCAACACATACGTTTTGGCTGGAGTTGGACTTTAACCTGGAATGGCATAATGAAAACGCCTGCAATGCTTTGCTTTTATCAGGTGTTTTCTCAACCTTTTATGTTGGGTGTATAAAGAATTGTTAGCTAAATCTCTTAACGCACACCTTGCAGTGAAATGCAATGTCTTCTTACACTGTCTGCCCCCCACCCACCCCTTCACAAATCACCTACAGTGGGTATACTGAGCACCTTGGTATAAAATGTACCTTGTATAGAAAAAAAAGTTAGGGTCTATAATTACCTCACTCGCATCTCCTGCCTGCGGCACCTAGGTGAGGATGACGTCACACTCCTTCCGGCCCGATCCTGGGGAGTACAGAGCAGCAGAAATCTGCTCTTGCAATGAACTGGAGTGTGTTCTCAGGATAATTTGCTTGCCCTGCATTCCCCAGGAATCTTTTCAGAACAATGACGTCATACCCAGTGATAAAGAAGATGAGGGTAAAGTAAGTATGATTTACAGGCACGGTTTACTTTACACCTATCAGTAGGTGGTTTGTAACGGGGATAGGACCTGGGCAGCAGACCTTGCATTTCACTCTAAGGTCCACTTGAAAGCCATAATAAACACTCCCTATTAATGTAATGCAGCCAGGCTGCATAAACAATGTAATAAATACAGGGCCCCTTTTTACCTGCGCAGTGCTGCAGCAAGGGTAAAAAAAAACAAACAACTTTGCTGGTAGCACATAGCAATGAGACTGCTGTACTTTCACACAAAGCAGTGGCCTCTCTAATGGTCTGACCCCTCCTCCCCGAAGACTGCTTTAATTAACATCGCTCTTGTTCCTCAAGCAGCTCTGTTGATTGTCTCAGTGTTCAGGGGAAGGTGTGTTAGACCACTGGAGAGCCGGGCTGCAGCTTGTGTGGGAGACCAGTGGTCCATCTCTACAACATGTTGCCAGGATTAACCCTTGCTGCAGCACTTGGCAATTAAGAAAAAATAAAAGAGCCCCATATTTATTATTGTATATGCAGACTGAATGCATTACAGTAATACAGGGATCCCAAACTGACAAAACTAATTCCAGGGAGGTGCCCTCTACATTTCTGAGGGGGGTGGAGGGGAGAGGGCACCTCCCTAAAATGATGGCAGATAGCAGAAGAGCCAATACATCCCCTTCTATCTGCTGTTTTTTGAGTTTTTTTTTGTATTCTGACAGCCCAAACTCTTAGCAGGGGATCCTGGAAAGGTTTACTCCTTTCCAGAATATAATGTTTCTCTCGCTGGCGTCAGGGAGCCGCTATCATATTGTGGTAGACTCCCGGAACATCCGGGAGAGTTGAGATGTCTGGTAATAAATAGCAAGGGTTCATTTGGGTTTTAATTAGCATATAATGTCTATAGATATATTTGCAGTGTTGTGTTAATCTCTTGATTATGAAAACATATACCGTACTTTTGAGACTACAGTAATCTGTTATATTCTAAGGATGCCAATTGAACATTTACACTTTAACCATAATACTAGTTCATGTGCTTTATGATATTTAGGGAATTTAGCACAATGGTGAGTGCCTAGAGAACATTCTTGAAGCCTTAAACATAAAAGGACGGTCTTTATTTAAACAAAGGCCGACAGTCAGTGCACGTCAAATAATACGCTGTTCTTCAGCACAAAGAAACACAAAGTCCTTTTGTCCTACGGCAAAATGACATATTGCCAAATCTCATCGGGTTTCAGGTTGTCAGGTACACTCACAACGTCCCAGTCCTTAAGGCCCTTTTCACACCTGGATGTCGACGGTTTCTGCATGTTTTTGTGCGCACATTTTGCTGTAAATTGTAGCGTGTTGACGTGCGTTTTTCTCTGCTGCGTTGACCAATGAAAAGCAGTCAAATCCATGGCATAAGTTCCGGTTTCCTTTTTACATAACTTCCTCTTTCATGCAGGTAAAGGAGAGTGTTTCCTGCTGTGTTCCCTGCTACATTGTCTTGGTGATGGATCTTTATTACTTTCAGTGGCACAGTCTGGCAGCTGTCTTGACCACGATGATGAAAGCGAATCTGGAGTTCTGTATCCATCCTGTCATTGCGAGCAGACAGCAAAGCGGGCAGTTCTGGGCCATGTATGATAAGCTACGTGGGCACGAAGACAAATTTTTCCAATACACCCGCATGTCACTTGAAAGGTGAGGTCCTTCCATGCTGTAAAAAATGCGTGTGTTGGCGGGTTTGCAATGAAAGTCTGTCGCCCAAAAACTTGCTTTATATGCCCAAAGTAGCTCATTAAATTTTCTGTGTGACAGGCAGTTTTTTATGCGCAACGCTCAAGTGTGAACAGGGATCATTGAAATGAATGGAATTTTCTTTGCTGAGCGTTTTAGCGCGCATTAAAACACCTAGGTGTGAACAAGGCCTAACTGTATTTCTCCACAGATTTAGTCCTCAGTGATGCTCAGTAACTTTCCTCAGCTCCAAGCGGCTCACCACACACCTGTGTAATTCTTGCAACTCCACATCTCCCGTGTGTCACTGATACTGTCTCAATCTGTCCCTTGGGTGCCACCGACCCTATCGACCTCTCCCATCCTCCCCCTGCTGCTTGCGTCCGTGTGCTTCCTGCACACCCAAACACCAAGAACCTCTCTCTGAGCTCTGGTCCAGACTCTTAATAAGGCTGCTTTCAGCCACCTGATCAGTCCAGTCTGGTCATTGTCAATACCTGGCCCCAGGACTGGAGATTTCATCCCACCAAAGAATCTCAGAAACCTCCAGAGTCCCAGATCCAAGCTACACTCTGGGAAAAGCTGAAAAGCCAGCTTATTCCCTGTGAAACTATTTTCATCCTGGAACCTCTCAGCCCCTGTGGCTGAGAGTCCTGGGTGCCAAAGCTGCCAAATTACACTGTAGCATTGCTTGGCAATGTTACAGTATGTTCTACCACTTTGAACACAAAAATCAGTTTCACTAGACATTATTATAAAGGAAAGAACCAGAAAATCAAGTTTCTTCTAATTAGCCTGTGGCCAAATGAAAACTTGTGTTCCTTGTTGAACAATGCAGTGAGGGTGCAACTGCAAATAAACCAGTCACAGAAACATCAACAATCCCTTCCGCATTGCTTTTGCACTACTTGGATACTATGCCAACTCACTTGCCTTCCTAACAGTGCAAGAGATGATTTCATTCTGGGACCCGTACTGCTTCTTTCCAACATTCTGGATTCTATGAATGAGAAGACTGTATACTCTAAATGATGAAGCCATGGTGAAGTAAATACCATCTATTGCCAGCATGTGTAAAGATCGGTGCCCTGGTTGTTGTAGTAGCTTCTCACAGAGGGTAAAGCATTATTTTCAAGAAAATGGCTCTGAGCTCAAGATGCTGTTATGGTTTGCAGGACCTCTGGTAAGTCAAAGCCATATAATTGACTTCTCTAGTTCCTGGTATTGTATGGTGATGATGTATGCTTTTTTTTAATAACCTAATTATTATATGACATTTGACTGTTACATTGTCGTGCCTATTACTTGGTAATATCAGTTTAAACGGATAGAAGATACAAGCGCCTTACTTCTCAAAATATATCTCTCTCTATGAACTGGGTCCTATACCTATTAAAATACATAATGCCAAATTTCTCGCAACAGCTTTTTGGCCCTCTGCTGTTGTGCTCCATTTTCTTCTTTCTCTTTGTAGTCCAAAGCCAGGAAAATTACTCTGGATAACAGTAGCAATACATGACAAATTTAGTTTTTTTTTGCTGTAGTAGAACAGCTGATTGTATTATTTGCAATGTTCTTGTTCAGGCTTAATATAAAACAGAAATATAAGATATCATTAGCTAATTAGTACTGAATTGTCCTGACTGCAGTCACAGCATATTAAAGTATAGTAAAGTTGTCCTTTAATACATTCACCAGCCCAATGCAGCCAACCTGGCATAATAATAAAAACCCAACAAGTGTTTACCCATTCCCTACTCTACTAAAAAAAAAAAAGGCTTTGGCCTTAGATATACTTTACAATGGAGAGCAGTCCCCCCCCCCCCCCCCCCCCCCCAATTCACAGCACACACAGTGCGTTCCAGAGCGGTAGCTGCTGGTACGCACTGTATCGCACACTAAACTCCGGTCCAGTACGATCGCAAAAAATGCTGCATGCACTATTCTTTGGCGATTGCACTAGACCGGAACCCAGGCAATGTTTTCCCACACATTCCATGTGAGCGACCACACTGCAGGCAGGGGACGTGGATGTGGTGCCATTGGCTTCAATGCACCGCCTCGCCCCCCCCCCAGAACGCAGGGGGGAGCAGCTACCACTCTGGAACGCACTGTAATTGGTGTGAGCAAGCCCTTAGGGACAGAGAGCAGCGACAGAACTGCTGGACAATGATAGACACAGCAATGAATGACCCAGCATGTAGCATACAAGACTTCCCAGGTGTCTGCTGGCTATGATAGCCAGCAGACACCTGGGAAGTCTTGTCACAGCACCATACAGCAACAGGCCCAGCGCAATGCCTCAACTTCAAGCCCCGTGACCAGCTGACCACAGATGTCTCCCTACCTCTGTCCCCTCCTCGATGTCCCCAATGTCCGTCCATCCACAGCTGCGCCTCATTCTTCCCTCCAAACCATGCACACTTCTCTCACTGACCAATCCAGATAAGGCAGCAGGAGTCTGACCCCACCCATTCGCTGTCTTCGCCTACAATGTCCGGGGTTGTGGGGACTGATCGTTGCACCCCGTCCCTGGACAAAAAAGTATAGTGTGCACATGCCGGGACCCAGGAGGATTGTAAGCTCTGCTCCTGACCGGGCCCCCCTCTGTCGCGGGCCCCATAGTGCCCACATGGGTCGCTATGGCGGTAGTTCTGCCACTGCATGCAGACATTCCTACCACTAATTGTATCTCAGGAGAAAGAAGTAATCAGTTTAAAAAAAAAATCTATGGATGGCTTGACACTTATACAGGAGTGTGAAATTAGGGTGAACAAAAAAAGGACACCGGAAAGATATAGGTTAATAGGGTCATCCACACCTCAAATGTGGGCCGATTCAGCAGGAATTGACTGAAATGCAAGCCGTGGATGGCCCTTCTTGGACAAGACCCATTTGATAAAAGCTGATTTTTCAAGCAACATTTGTTGAAGGAGTTGGGTGGAACATTATCCAATCAGAAGCAGACAGCAGAAGCAGTTCAGGTATTCTGCAGCCGAGGAAGCAGCAACTGCTAAATACAATAGCCAGCAGCGGGGGATTCCTCTATCCACACTGTTTTATGTCTAATGATTTCCATCGTTCAACTCTCGGGGCTGAACGAGAGAAATCTAACAGTGCATGGCCAGCTTAACCTTTGGTTTGGACCACAGTATATAGATTATTTTCTTTAGTGATATATTTGAAGAAAAATTAAGACAATTCATTCCCTTTATAAAACTGCTGTATGTAATGTCATTTTAATCAAGTCGTGTTGCTGTTTATTTAAAAGGCCATTACTAATTTTATGGACTTTGTACCAATCATCATAACTGCCATGTTTGTTGGACGTATTGGGAAACTACAGCTGGATGCAATCATGCTAGCAGTAGCAGTAAGTATAGTCTTTACTGTCCAGATTGGCTTTTAATTCTGTGTTCTAATGTTTTATTTATGTGTTGTACAATGTTTCATATAATTTTATATGTCAAAATCCTTAAAGTTGTTGGTTACTTGTTTAGATGAAGCACTGAGGAATGCTGAATTACGTTTTACTTGCTTAGCAGGACATTACATGTATGCATACAAGAATACAGCATTATAGAGCATTGTGAACGTAATCTATATACAGATAGAACTTCCTGTGCATCATAGATAAGTACACATAAGCATAGAGACTAACATTGCACTACAGCGCCATCTACTGCTCAAAAGACATAATTACAGTCAGTAAAACAATCAGTACATACACTATATTGCCAATTGGGACGACTGCCTTTACACGCACATGAACTTTAATGGCATCCCAGTCTTAGTCCTTGGGGTTCAATATTGAGTTGGCCCACCCTTTGCCGCTATAATAGCTTCAACTCTTCTAGGAAGGCTGTCCACAAGGTTTAGGAGTGTGTCTATGGGAATGTTTGACCATTCTTCCAGAAGTGCATTTGTCAGGTACTGATGTTGGACCAGAAGGCCTGGCTCGCAGTCCCTGCTCTAATTCATCCCAAAGGTGTTCTATCAGGTTGTGCAGGCCAGTCAACTTCCTCCACCCCATATTCTCTCATCCATGTCTTCATGGACCTTGCTTTGTGCACTGGTGCGCAGTCATGTTGGAACAAGAAGGGGCCGTCCCCAAACTGTTCCCACAAAGTTAGAAGCATGAAATTGTCCAAAATGTCTTGGTATGCTGATGCCTTAAGAGTTCCCTTCACTGGAACTAAGGGGCCAAGCCCAACCCCTGAAAAACAACCCCTCACCCTAATCCCACCTCCACCAAACTTTACACATGGCACAATGCAGTCACGCAAGCACCATTCTTCTGGAAACCGCCAAACCCAGACACGTTTTTTCGATTGCCAGACAGAGAAGCGTGATTCGTCACTCCAGAGAACACGTCTCCACTTCTCTAGAGTCCAGTGGCGGCATGCTTGACACCACAGCATCCGACGCTTTGCATTGCACTTGGTGATGTAAGGCTTGGGTGCAGCTGCTCAGCCATGGCAATCCATTCCATGAAACTCTCTACGCACTGTTGTTGTGCCAATCTGAAGGCCACACGAAGTTTGGAGGTCTGTAGCTATTGACTCTGCAAACAGTTGACGACTTCTGTGCACTGTGTGCTTCAGCATGCGCTGACCCCGCTCTGTCATTTTACGTGGCCTACCACTTCATGGCTGAGTTGCTGTTGTTCCCAGTTGCTTCCACTTTGTTATAATACCACTAACAGTTGACCATGAAATATTTAGTAGCAAGGAAATTACACGGATGGACTTATTGAACAGGTGGCAACCTTGAATTCACTGAGCTCCTGAGGGCGACCCATTCTTTCACAAATGTTTGTAGAAGCAGTCTGCATGCCTAGGTGCTTGATTTGATACACCTGTGGCCATAGAGGTGATTGGAACACCTGAATCCAATGATTTGGAGGGGTGTCTCAATACTTTTGGCAATATAGTGTATCAGCATATGCTGGTGTATTTCCCACAAAAGTAAGATGATATGATAGAGATTTCTGGAAACTAAACCCTTTTATAAACTCTTATTTTTGTCCTTATTAGTATACCTCGGTTTTTGGAGTTGCAGTGGGACTTGGTTTAAATGCAGCCTGTGATACCCTTCTTTCCCAGGTAAATTAAAATATATTTTCATATATGTGGTTTAGTGATTTTCAACTACTTCTACTATTTTTTTTATTATTGACTATACATAGATCAGTGACATACAATTTAAAGGGACTGTCATTATGTTAAAATGACAGTAAACTCAGGAGTTAAATCTTAAAAATGAATTACCTTTTACTATTAACAAAAATGTGTGTGTTGTAGAGTTGCCACAGCTCCAAGCTCACTCCTGTGATGAACTACAATCCCAATACAAATGAGTAAACGAAACGTGAGATTGTAGTAGCTTTGAGTGGTGGCTATTTTACAACACACAGAGACCATGGGGAACAAAGGTAGTCACCCTCCAGGAGTAAGGACAGTGTCAGCACCAATTCAGAGATGATTGGAGCAGCTACAGCTGAGTGATACACAAATAAGAAACATTTTTGCAGGCCCGGCGCTACCGCAAGGCAAGTCAGGTGGCCGTCTGAGGGCGCTGCAGGGTGAGGGCGGAAAAAAACAGGGCATTTTGACAAGTACTTGTCAAAATGCAACAATGTTTGCGCTATGTCTTTTTTTTTCACTTACCTTCGGTGCGGGAGAGCTCCCTTGCCTTGCCTTGTACCTTGCCTGTGTAGGCAAGAATCCTAGCACCGGCCCTGCATTTTTCTTAATAGTTGAGGTACTTCAATGCATTTTTAAGGTTTAACTCCTAAGTTTACTGTCTCTTTAAAAAGGGGGGAACAAAAAAATACTTGCCTGACTCGCTGCCTGCAGCGCCAAACTTCATTGGGTTGAAAATCTAAGCTTACCAAAAAATTTCCAGCATCCCGCATACATCTGAATATGTCAGGTGCATGGTCCTATGCTGTGCTCCGTGGTTTCTTCCACCAGCTCCTACATCACTACTTGCAGTGACAGCGTAGGAAACCACAGAATACAGCAGCGGATGCTAGTATCCAACAAGTATAGAATGCGCATCTTCCTTCAGCATGCTTGGATCTTCAATGCAGCAGAGTTTGGTGGCGCAGGCATTGGGTTAGGGAAGTATTATTGTAACTGCTTTGTTTTCAGATATGCCTTTTTTAATTATTTATTTTTACTTGGCAAGAAAAGTTGCTTTAAAATGTAATAGTGTGCAAACAAAATATAAAAATATGCTACAAATTTACAATATTTCATGACCTTAGTACAGTTACTCTGATCAAGTTATTATGTCCAACATAAGTGTTCGAATTTCATGGCCTGTATGGTGAAAAATCTTTCAGAGTTTTCTTCTCCGCAGGGAGTGCGGCCTGTACCCGGGTGACACCATTGGAGGGGTGACACCAAAATGACTGACTGAAGTCTTTTTGGTGTCACCCCCTCTGAAAAGTCGGGCACTCGGTCATGGACTGCGAGCCCGACAGTTGCAGGAGAGAGAAGGGGTGAACGTCCTCTCCTCTCTCAGTCGGCGTCAATCGCCAAGATGGCTGCTCGTTGACATCACGCGCGTGCGCAATGATGTCACGGCGGGGAGTCACCCGATACCCGCTCTGGGTGACACCCGGCCTCGGGACGCCCCTGTCACCATGTAGGCCATGTATACTGTATAAGGGCTGCTTTGTAAAATGTAGCAAATCCATGTTTGTTTAAAACGCTCAGTCATGTGAAGATGAAGTTCTTTTTTTGTTCAAATTTCCCTGCTCATGTCTAGGCGTCTGAACTTCAACTCACATTATACTTCAAAGCTCAACGTTTTTTGTTTTTTTTTAAACTAATGTGCAAGGGTTAGAACCATTCAGGTTTTTGATGCCATCTATGATTGATTTGATGATTTGCCCTCATTTCCTGTCCCGATGTCAGGGTGTCATAAGGAGAGAAAATGATAGGATATCTCTTTGATGGGGACAGCTTGCAACAAAACCACATTTATTTAAAAGAATGGGAAAAGGTTAGAACAATTGTCAGGTTTATATTGCTATATGCTTCTTTCCGTCTTGGTGACACCGGCACCATCTCATTTATTTTCTCTGTGTCACCGGTAGAAGTGAACGAAGTTAGGAAAAGGAGAAGTGAGAAGAAATCTCCCCAATGATGTTACAGCAATAGAGACTGAAATGAGTTTCTGACTCTTACCGACTTGATTAAAAACAAAAAAAATTGTCTGGAGTTGGGTTTTAATAAATCAGGACCAATTTTCGGTCCCGTAACCTCACTACACAATGCAGTAAATTATGCTGAGTTTCACGTCACTCCTTCACTTGCACACTAAGTTGGATCCCCTTCACAGAAAAAGTCTGCCTCATCAGAGTTTTTAATCTGCAGCAGGTCCACAAAAAGTTTCTCACTAGGGACTATAAATTAAAGAAGAACTCCGGGTAAGAATGTTATTAACTTTTGCAGTGGGACTACCTCCACACTGCAAGGGTTAAGTGCTTGTTTTTGCCTAGGGTCAAAAATAGAAAAGGATTTCCCATCTCAGCACTTTTCTATTTTTAAAACCGAGCAAGCCTGATGTTAAAGTACAATATACAGGTACCCCTTCCATTCCTATAAAGTAAAAGTTTCTTACAAGTTCATCCTGTTTTTTAAAATAATACAAGAAATACAATAATACAATAAAACAAGAAATGTTACAAGTAACCTTTTGACTATCTTTAAGAGTTATGGAGGAAAAAATCTGAAATACATTGGGGTCGTTGTCCAGCGAGCAATCCTTATTCTGTCACTGGCATGTTTTCCTTGTTGGGCCTTCTATATCAATACCGAGAACATCCTTCTGCTTTGTGGACAGGACAAAGACTTAGCAAGGTACTGTTGTTACTTTAGAAGGTCATAGTTACATGCATTCACATTGCATGCATTAGGGCCATCGTAGGATTTAGGTGTGTTGAATTCGTTATATGCACTCACAAGTAGGGATGCACCAATGCCGTTTTCTTGGTATCAAGTACGAGTACCGATATTTATCTTTCAGTACTCGCCGATACCGGTAATTCCGCTAGCATGGAGCCGGCAGTGCCCCGAGGGAACATGGAGCTGGCTTCCAAGCCAATCAGCATGGAGCCAGCCAAACACCATGGAGCCTGCTTCCCCGTCAATCAGGAAGCCAGACAGCGAATCATTACCCGCTTCCTAGCTTCTTGATTGGTCCGGAAGCTGGCTTGATGCTGATTGGCTGGGATTGGCAGGATATATGAGATTAAATGAGAAAAGCTACATTACACTCCCACCTATTCAGCACCCACGGGGATCGGTAGGTGCTGGATAACTGTGGTTTCTGGTTGCTTGAGAGTTAAGTAGTAACTTTCAAGCAACCACCCCTCATTGCGGTGAGAAAGTGTTCCTCTGCTCACTGGGTGGGTGCAATAGCCAGCCTACTATTGGCTACTTCAAATTGCTATAGCCAATAGCAGGCTGTCTATTGAAACCCACCTACTGAGCAGAGGAGCAGAGCTGAGAGAGAAAGTTCCCTCTCAGATTCGCTCCTCTGCTCAGTGGGCGGGTACAATAGCCAGCCAGCTACTGGCTGTTGCTCCTCATTGTTTATATTCTGCTGCCAACCATGGAATCTAGCCACTGGCTGGCAGCCAGATGAAAACAAAGAAGTTTGTTAGCAACAATACATTAAGTTTCTAGCAAAAACATATTTTTTTAAAATTGCTTCCATTGTGGTCAAGTCTCTACAGCTGAAATTAAACATTTCTCAGTTTGAATATTTTAAAATAAACTATTTATACATCTTTCTCCTAACAGAGAAACTGAATTGTGCGTGTTGGTCCTAATTCCAGCCCTTCCTGTAAGTATCTCCACTTACCCAATTAATCTAATGTATATTATTTACAATTACACCTCACAAAATGTTTTTGAAACTTGGCCCAAATGTTATATATTTTAGCAATAACATGGGGCATATTTGTATAACAGTGAATGTGACATTCACCAAACATTCACTGCAGTCTAATCAATCACTGTAAGTAACAAATATGCACTAAGAAGATAAACCTGCAGTTATTGTTTGATGAATGTCACATTCACTGCTTTATAAATCTATCCCAGTGCATTTTTAATCAGTCCATTTGGGACTTGAAAATGACTTGTGGGGTAGTTGGATTGACCTGCATATTAAATCCCCTTTAGCCCTTTAATTCTTTCACTAGTGTTTTCAACTAGATTGCCAGCCCACATTTAAGGCACAAGCTATTGCTTTAGACTGACCAACTTATAGACTGCAAAGCTGGCCAATACGCTGTTGGTTTTTTCTTGTTCAACCCCGTGGGCTAACTAGCAAAAAAAACTCTCTATTCCCCTGCCAGGCTATTGTTATCTGGCAGCAGCCGGTGAGCTGAATGCTAGGCTGATTTTTTCCAGACCGACTCGTTCGACAACTGTCAAATTTGAAAAATCGACTTTTGTCGAAGGTGGGGTCCCATTGGGGGCCAGAAAATGGTCAAATTTCATCCAAGTCGGCAGGATCGTTTGATGCTTCCAGGGTCAATGTCCCCAACCCTCCTTTCTCCAGACACTTACTTCTGTTTCACAGTAAGACTTCCCTGCTGTCTCAGCAACAACATTCTCAACTCCTTTTGACTATGTTAGATATTAGATCTGTGTGAGGTGGAGGCTTTAATTGGCTGCCTCTGCATAGACAGAGCTTATAAAAGTCTCTCCTGTTGCTAGATAGACTCAACCGTGCATATTGTGGGTCCTGTTGACCTTGCAGGGTCCAAACACTGATTTAAAAGTATAACAAACAAGTCCACAGGCATGACTTAATTTGACAGATTGTTTGTTTTTTATTGCAGGCATTCTTCTTTTTACAACTTGAACTACGTTACTTGCAAAACCAGGTACCTCTTGCATCTAATGCTATATAGCGTTATTTCCACTGTAGCCACTAAGCACTGTTTGCATCTAAACCAAGCGCTACAAATAAGTCAATTCCAAGGGAATGTGTAGAGATTTGTATCATATTTTCTTTCTGTAATATGGTCAGGACTACAGAATTAATGTTTTAGTCATGTAAACATGAAGTATTGGTTTAGGCTCTTAGCACATTGTTTCCTCTTTTAACTCCCTGGCCTCTGTTGTAAAAGGCTTGTTAACAGCCAACTATTCTGTGCCCCACATTACCCTATTCTCCCTCAGTGGGACAGACAGAGGGGAAGATGTACACTTTAATTCTCCACATACTCCCTTGACACCAATTCTAGGCAACCTCAGATTGTCCCTGTTCTAGTATTGGATGAACAAATGATTTCTTGTGTACAGGGGACTTTGTGACCAGGGTGGGCAAGGGGCTATTCTTGGCCTGGGCTTCATATTTTAAAGGAACAGTACATTATCCCCTTCAGAACATTTCCCATATTCCCAAATAGTTTAATTTATAAAAAGGAAACTCATATAAACCAGGCAACCTACTTCCACTAGCTCTTTTGAGCTACATGCAGCTCTAGGGACTAATCAAGAAGTTGCATATCTAGCATGTACACTGCTCTCAACACACCTACTCAAAAACTTTCTTACATGATACAATGCAAACAAGATTTGGGTGTGTGACTGGGTTCTCAACAATGGAATGCAATTGCAGTTAACCTTTTCAAGAAAGGTTGTCTGCAATTGCAGACAACCTATCTCGAATATCAACCAATACATTAATAAACTTCAACTACAAAACCATGTTGATGTGCTAAATGGTTCCTATTAGGCTTTCTAAGTTGGTTTTGCAATCATCTCCATTATGTTTTAGAGGCTGTGACCCATTGGCATCCATGTATCACATTTGGTGGCATACTCCTTGACTCAGACCAAGAAATCCAGGTCTCTGGAAACTACTTAATTTCTTTAAATAGCCATGGATCTTTCCAAATGTAATAAATGGTTGATTTCCAATATATTCCTGGCTGTTGGGATGGCAATAGGAAAAATATGGAAAAAAATACTACAATTTGCGTAAAAAGTGTGTAAAAAACACAAACTCAGCAAACCAAGTTTGGAAAGACATGGGACCTATAGATAAGCAACTCTTCACTGGACCACTGAGACTTGGGCAGAATCCCTTTTTTTCTTTTTTTACTAATTCTTATTATTTTATTCCCTTCAAGGTTTTTTTTATGACAAAAAGATTGTAATATTTTTTTTTGCTTAGATGTATAGTCTTAAACCTACACCAGTACCCTTCAGAGTATTGTATTTGCATGTGCAGTACAGTATTTCTTGTATTGTCATTAATGCTAATGTGTATGGTGCTGTTTTGTTTACTATTTTCTATAGGAGATAATGTGGCCTCAAATCCTAATAAGCATATTGGCAAGTGTTGTCACTGCCCTTGTGAATTACCTGATGCTTTTTGTTCTAAAAATTGGAGTAATGTAAGTGATTTTACCACACTGTTTTCTGTAGTTAATTACATTATATTGTAGTATGTGAGGCTTCCATTGAGCCTTTGCCAGAATAAAACATGGGTATGTGTAGTTATGTAGCAAAATATCACAATGCATCATACAAGTTATACATTTAACCTGTCATGCCAAAATAAAGTCCACATCATAAAAGCTGACAGTCTTACAAAAAGGTTGCTTAACCAGCGACTGGAGCGATCATGCTGATTACCCCTCAGAATCCCTCCAATTCTATTAGTCCAGTACACACTTAGCTCAACAGGACCAGGCCCTGATTAAAAGGGGTCCCTTAGAACCCCCAAAACGCATTGTCTTTTCATGTTGTAAAAATCTGAATAAAATTAAATTTGTACTTTTATATATTCTGCTTTTGGTGCTATACATCTTGCATACCCAGTCTTAGGAAATGAAGCATTGAAAATGTGTGAACAATGTCTATCCTTAAAGGAGAACTATGAGGTGAGTTCTTTTCACTCACCTCATAGTTCTAGCCGACCTGTGACAATGAGACTGTCACAGGTCGGCTCAGTAGATCGAGAGGTGAGCGAACACATACCGGGTTCGCTCACCTCTCGATCCTGTCACGGCTCTCTGCCGTGACAGGGGAGGGGCTGGATTCCCCCCCTCCCCGCTCCGATCCGCCAGCGCTGACTGGCAGAACGGACAGGGGAGGGGGCGGGTACAGCTGGCTCTGCCTCTAGATAGGCAGAGCCAGCTGTCACTCACGCAGCTGGGCGGATCTCAACATCGATGTCGGGATCCGCTCCGGCTGCGGCGTCTCAGTATACCGTGAGCTGTAGCTCGTGGTATACTGAGCCTAGGGTGACGGGAGGATGCTAGTTTGTGTCCTCCCGTTACCCTAAGGAGAACTATGGGGAAAGCCCTGACCCCATAGTTCTCCTTTAATAAAACTTTGTTAGGAATGCCAGGTGTCCTTGTTCATGGTACGATTACGTGTCGTTTGGGATAGATGAGTCCAGCGGTAATCATCTATTCTAAACTACATGTTATTGTACTATTACATGCTGAGCTGACTTCCGCTTACGGGTGCGTCCACTGTCACCCTGTCATTTACTTCAATGTGTACACCAGCCGCATCTGAACAGGGCACCTGGGATTCCTGGTGCAGGAATCAGTAGGTTCTTAAAGGAGAACTATGGGGTCATGGCTTTTCCCCATAGTTCTCCTTAGGGTAACGGGAGGACACAAACTAGCGTCCTCCCGTTACCCTAAGCTCAGTATACCGCAAACTACTGCTTGCGGTATACTGAGACGCCGCAGCCGGAGCGGATCCCGACTTAGACGACGGGATCCGCCCAGCTGCGTGAGTGATAGCTGGCTCTGCCTATCTAGAGGCAGAGCCAGCTGTACCCGCCCCCTCCCCCGTCCGTTCCGCCAGTCAGCGCTGGCAGATCGGAGCGGGGAGAGGGGAATCCAGCCCCTCCCCCTGTCACGGCAGAGAGCCGTGACAGGATCGAGAGGTGAGCGAACCCGGTATGTGTTCGCTCACCTCCCGATCTACTGAGCCGACCAGTGACAGTCTCATTGTCACAGGTCGGCTAGAACTATGAGGTGAGTGGAAATCACTCGCCTCATAGTTCTCCTTTAATGCAGGAATCCCAAAATGCCCCATGTGAATGGGGTCTTAAAATACATTTTGTGTCTGAATATGTCTTAAAGCTGAACTCCAGGCAAACAGCTAAATGCTCAGCTGAAATGCATATAAGGAGCTGTTTTACCTGCCAAAGGAGTTGTATTTCTGTCCTACCAGTTCTGAGATTTAGACAGTCTTCTCCAGCACATCCCAAAGATTCTCAGTGGGGTTAAGGTCTGGACTTTGTGGTGGCCAATCCATGTGTGAAATTGCTGTCTCATGCTCGCTGAACCACTCTATTAAAATTTGAGCCCAATGAATCCTGGCATTGTCATCTTGGAATATGCCCAATGTGCCATCAGGGAAGAAAACATTCCTTTCATGGAAATACCTGGTCATTCAGTATATTCAGGTAGGCAGCTGACCTCTTTTTTTGGGGTGCATAATGTTTCTGAACCTAGACGTGTCCAACTGAAGCAACCCCAAATCATATCATTGACTGAAATCAAGGTGGTGACTTTAAAAAAAAATTTTTTGGGGCCAAGCAAGTTTATGAATTTCACGTATGTATGTATATACAGGCTAGTAAACCAAAAGGTTATAGCACTTTTAATAATGGGTTCTACAATACAATTATTTTTGCAGTGAAAGCTTTCCTTCTGTTTATAATTCCATCAATCTTTTAGGGGTGGTGCTTTGGCAATTACTATAGCAGCCATTTTTGAATTTATCTTGCTGCTCATCTATATTCAAGTGAAAAAACTGCATGTTGCCTCCTGGCCAGGTAAGATGGATTTCATTTATGTACACAATCATATTTCATTTATGAAATTAAACCTGTACTAAGGAAAATAAGTAGGCTTCCAAAAATCCAGTGGACCACTGGGAATAAAATAAAATCTAATGCACTTCATCTAAGGCCTGGCAAGCTGCAATATATTACATTCTTTTGTTCTTGAGGTTAGATGTTATTTAAGCTTTTCATCGGGACCCAGCCTAATGTTTTTGGGATTCTTCAGTGAGATGATCGAATTCAGAATGTAGGATTTGCTATCCATGTTCTGGCATAAGGTGAATCTTGTAGTGCAGATATAACAAGGTGGATGGTTTGGTACTTGTGTGATTCTACCATCCACCATTCCAACATCCACTTTCAATGTTACAACTGATATTTACCCTATAACATGAATTATACATTGGTTATGCGTGGCTTTCTGTTGTGGGTGGGATTTTAAGTCTCATCTTCTTTTCTTTAGAAGTTGATTTTACATTTCCATGTTCTACCCTTATTACAGGTTGGTCAACCGAATGTTTGAAAGATTGGTGGCCGTTCCTAGCATTGGGCATTCCTGGCATGCTGATTATGAGCATTGAATTTTGGGCTTATGAAGTTGCAATGATATTAACAGGTAACCAAAATAGTGTTTTTCACTTGCACATATTGTGATAAGGATGAGATGCATTGTCATTATTTTCCATATACATCTAGGTCTTATTACCTTAGTGGAACTTGGGGGACAATCCATTCTGTTTCAGTTAATAACCCTAGTCCAGAAGGTAAATACCTACATTTATATACATTTGAGCTGTGATGTCTATGTTCCTATTGCCTGTTTCAATCCCCATATTAATATATAGAATTTTTTAGATTCCCTTTTCTGTTGGCATGGCTGCAAGCATTAGGGTTGGCATTTTCTTAGGAGCTGGAGAGACTGGTCAAGCAAAGAAGTCTGCTAAATTAAGCATGGTTATAGTAGGTATGTTTTTATGACAATCCTTATGCTTACCGTATATGTAATTGTGCAATCTTTAAATATGACAATTGGTGGATTAAATAATAAACAGTTGTTTTCATGGAAATGTTAGAATTGGGCTTCTAAGTGAAGGCCATTAGTTTTTTTTGCCTGTAGCACTTGGTACCACGGGTCAATATACCACCCTGTGTCATTCCTGCAGAGCGTGGATTGTAATGCATGTACTATGGGACAATGTCTTTATTCTGGTGTCTTGACTTCTGCTTTAACAACTTTTCTAAAAGCAAAATATAGGCTGGCATTGCTGATCTCCCTAAAATACTGGTGTATGTCATGCAGCTCCAGTGGCATACTTATTCCATGCCAGTGTTTCAAATGTATTGAAATAATAGAATGCAAGACAGTTAGGCAGTGATCATTCTCATAAGGAGAGATAACAATACTTGCCTTCATGTTTTTCCACTACTCTGTTCCCTAATTCAGGACCAAAAATATGCTATGTATTTGTGGAAGAAAGAGTGGCACAGTCCTGGCAGGTAGGCCCACTTAATAATAGGGATAATAAGCCCAGTACTCCAGGGCCCAAGTGTTGGACATATCACCTGTGCAGCATGTTTACAAAGCATGGAGAAACAGAACTGATTGCAATTGTGGAAGGCCACCCATCCAGTTAGTGGCAGCCTCTCACACTCTGGGCACATGTACAGTGCAATATATTTTGATGCCTTTTACATAAGGGGTGAGAGACACTCTCTCTATGCAGCTCTTGACAATGGAGCCATAGAAATCAAATAAAGCAGGTCTACTAGTAACCTGGTCATCTCATTAGCCTTTCATTCCTCCAGTTTCTAATACAGTTGTTTCTTCTGTTTTCCATTCTGTTTTTCACTTTTATTATTTCATTTATTCAGCATTTATATGTTAAATATTAGAAAATAAATGAGGGGGCATCCATGAAAGGTTTGCCCTGGACCCATGAATGTGTAAAGCAGCTTCCTGTTAGTGGTTAATACAGTACAGACCTCCAACATAAAGTGTATGTACATAAAGTATTACCTCTAAAAATGCGAATAGTTGAATTCTGCCCCAGCAAGTACCCATTCTTTAGTCTTATATGGGTAAGAAATATAAAACCAACCATTCAGTGATACAGAAAATGCTGAAATAAATGTCATTATGTACAGTCTTTTGTGACTGTTCAGCTTAAAGGCAAAGACCTTTAAAGAAAAAAAAATGCACATATATTTATTAAAGGAAAAATGTACATTTATTATTTTTTGTATTGGAGCCATTAAAGCATTGCAACTGCGATAAGTGGACCACACTGGCTCCTGCAAACTCTACCTCCAAGCCCCTGTCTGTACTGAGGTATGGACATTCAATTGGTGGCGATAACTCCCCGCAAGGAGCCACTGATTGCCCGGTCCACATCTAGTCAGTCTAGGGGTTGATTTCCAGCTGCACCCATTAGCACTAACCGCCCATAAATTGATGTCCACTTCAGTATTATAATGCTAATTGAACAGTTTATTTAACATATTCTGTGGAGAGAGGGTATAGGGGTTCTAGGTGTCTAGGGGTAACCATCATCCGCTCCAGACTCACCAAATCTTGTAACAGTAGGAAGGCATATCCACAATCCAAGAAAGAAACACTGACCAGGCTCTGATGTCCACATAGATCCAGGGCACCTCAAGAGCCTGTACTGGTCCTGATTCTTTTTCCTCTCTCTATCTCTCAGGCCTCGTCCATGTTGAAGGCCTCAGGGAAACATCTTCCCTCACTTCAGCCACTGCTCACCCCCAGGCCTTGGCCTAGCCTGGGGGGCAGGCTGAACAGAACCCAGCCCTAATCCATGGCTGGTCCAGGCGAGAGAGAGAGAGAGCACATGGCAGCTCCCACCCATATATATATACACTATCCAAGCGGGCATCACTTGCTGAAACAAGCCCAGTGGTTGGCTGCTGTACTGTACACATATTACAGTGTCTCCCATTGGCTGTTCCCCAATATGACAGAGTCCCACTCCGCCCAGGGGGGTACAGACAAAGTTAGACACCTGGAATTAACCATGTAGTTGCTGTTACAAATCCAGCCAGGCTGTCTACAGCCCTGGCTATCACCAAATGCACAGTAGTCACATCAGAAAAGGTGATGGACGCTACACAATAATAGGGATGAAAGAAAGAATGAATGAACTACAAGTGGGGTGATGTCACTACACTTGTATTCCATTGAGAATTGCAAATCACTCTGCTGTGGTGGCTGATAGGACCTGTGAATGGATGATGTGACTAAGTGGGCGGAACCACACACAGCCACTCCATATTTCAAAAATAGCAGCCTGTGGGTAGAAGAACCCTGCATTTCAGGTAAGTGTGCGAGTCAGTAGGAGCCTTGACAGACCACTGCGCCATTTGAAACTTAAAGGTGTTTACTTATCAGGCTCATTAGTAAGTACCTTTCAGTGTGAAATGCTTTCAGGTATTCAATTCAGGTAAGTCAGGGGGTGGGATAGGAGTGGGGGGGGGTCGATGTCACCATGTTTCATGTTATACCTTAAATATGGGTGTACCATGAATCATGATCAGAAAGGATAACTTAGCCCTTAACTTCTGTTTTGCATTCGAGGAGTTATTTTGTAGTCTTGCTTGCTTGTTTAGAATCCAGCTACCTGTGTACTGAACGATTTAATTTCTTTCAGCTTTATTTTCACTATTAATCTTCATTTTACTGCTTGCTCTGAAGAAACCACTTGGAGAACTATTTACCACTGATAAGTACGTGATACCCGTTATCATTTTAGTAAAATTAAGGTGTTTTATGATAAATAAAAAATGTCGCCACAGCTTCTTATCCCTTTATATCAACTAAAGTGTAAACCTGATGTAATAGTTATCGTACAGCACTATTCTATCAGAACAGCCAAGTCACAATAAGTAATAAGTATAAATAATAATATTTATATTGGGTTTACTGGAAAATTCACCCGATAAATCCCTTAATGCTAAATACCCAAGTGACATTCAAAGGTATTCCCCTGGCATGCCATAGGCAAATTCACCCAATTTATAATAGGATGAATGTGCACCAGACAAATGCAGAGCCATTGAACAGTTCCTGAATGTCACAAGTTAATTCAAACAGCAGGCAAATTTACCGACTAGAACACTTCACATTTCTGAAACTGCGCTTTTCTTTTTTTTTTTTATGGCTGTCTCTTTTAAGTAAAGAAACTACAAAAATTGCATAGCCCACTAACCAGCTCTGTACACCAGGCATACAGGCTGGTTACCCCATAACAAGAAGGCCAGAGAACATTCTAATTGCAGTAGATGTTGCAATGATTCAGCAGCTCAACAGGTATATTTTATTTATAAACACACTGAGGGAATGTCTGCTGATTGTGCATGAAAGGTGGCATTCACCTTTTTGTTTAAAACTGGGTGAATGTTACAGTAAAGGCTTTTACAAATGAAGAACAGAAAAGTTGAATGCCAGGGAGTTTAATTTTTACTGGGTGAATGTTGGGCGAATGTCCACTCATTTTGCTTCTCAAAAAGAATGAAAGTGGCCGAAATAGTTTTTGTCGAAAGTCAGATAAATTGGCCAACAAATTGTTTATGTTGGGTTTTTTTCAGACTTGTCCTTCATGTTAGACTTAAAGGGTTAATTACCCTCGGATGTTTTTGCATATACCTACTGCTAGCAAGCAGTAGTTATATGCAACATTATTTTGAAAAAAAACTTTTTCAAAGGGTTAATACTTACCTGCGTCTCCGCCGCGCGCTACTGTCCGAACATCTTAAAATGTATCGGGCGGCTGCAAAGGATCTTGGGGCGGATGCATACGCAGTTCAGATGTTTGGCCGGGAGACGAGGAGAGACACAAGGTAAGTCTATGGAGCAGCGTGCAACCGCACAAACACCGCGGGACATGAGAGAAGAGGAGGACAGAGGAGTCTGCGCTTGATCGGGGACCCGCACAAACGCTGGAGGGACAGATGAAAAGCTCTGTGACAGTCTCACAGGTCGGCTAGAACTATGAAGTGAGTGAGAAGCACTCACCTCATAGTTCTCCGTTTAAGGTAAGTCCTTAGATTAGCATTGGGGGGGAGACGATGACTTTTGACTTTAATGTCACTTTAAAGTGACACTAAACTCAGGAGGTAAATCTTAAAAATGCATTCACATACTTTAACTATTAATAAAAAATGCAGCTTATTTGTGTATCACTTGGCTGTAGATCCTCAAATCATCCCTAAATTCATGCTGACACTGTCCTTCCTTTTGGAGGGTGGCTACTTTTGTTCCCTATGGTCCCTGTGTGGATGTTGTAAAGTAGCCACCGCTCCAGGCTCACTCCCATGATGGACTACAATCTCAAATTGAGATTGTAGTCCATCAGGGGAGCGAGTTTTTGGAGCTGTGTACCTCAGGTCAGTACTGTAATACACTTCAGCAGATTCAGTTTCAAGGGAGTTTTATCTTTATCTTTGTAGCAGTAAAGTGTTGACCTGTACATTGTAAATATAAATACTATTCCTCATAGACAAATGGATGCCATACTCCATGAATGCAGTAGAGCTCTGGTTATCAAGCTGTGTCTCTTCAGCTGCAGATCTTTGTCTATGCATATCAGTTGTTGACTCCTATTTATTTGCCCATAAATAACAATAACACATTTTATTTTATATATTTGATCTCTTCATTTAACAGAAATTATATTGGTATCATTATTTCATTTTTCTTTTTTAGGGCTATTGTATTACTGGTGTCGAAAACCATGCCTCTCTGTGCCATTTTTTATGTTGCTTACTCACCAGCTGTAAGTTTTCATTCATTTTTGGGCATTTTTCTCTCTAGAATACTTGTGAGATAGATGCACCGCTCAGCTATTTATATAATGTGTTTAAGATAATAACATATGCTATCTTGCTGTATCATTCAAGATGTTGAACTGATTGTACTCCTGTGTAATTGTAGGCATTTTTGTATGGTCCTTCCTGGATATTAATAGAAATAACTTGTAGTTCGATTTAGCGTAACAATTTTAAGGTTCTTGAGGAAATAAATTATTACACAGAGTTGGGAATAGCCTTTAGTAAAGGCAGAAGTATATTACAAAAAGTTAGTCTTAGACTTGCTCAGTTTTTGTAACTGTTCTTGCAAAATAAATGTGCCTTGAAATGTGTTTGGGAATAGAAGTAGGAAAAACTAGTAGAAGAAAATAAGTAGTCGGAAACAAATTTGGGAAGAAGAAGAGGAGAAAGAATGGAAAAAGTTCCGGTTCAGGTGGAACCTATTCTATATTTCTATGTCTACTTCAGTATCTATTGCATTGACTTCTTTTTGAGTCAGAGTCCATACTTTGCTGTACTGCTTGCATTATTTTATTTTGTGTTTTCTCTTTTCGTGTTTGGTGTTGTATTTCTCTGAGAATACTGGAATATTAGTGGAGAAAAGCTTTATTAGACTATCGTAAAATGCCGATGTTTTACTGTAGTTTTAGCACCCTCTGTGTAATGGGTTGTTTTATTAATCTCTTTAACTCTTTAAAGATCATTGTAATGCTATGAAGTCAGAACAGCTATGAACTAAACCGCAGTTAACGTTAAATATGCCACATGTACTTTTCTGTTCCCTTTCCACACCATTATATATTTTAATATTCTGAACAGAAATATAGCATTACTTCTAATCTATATGTTCTCTTTTGTACAGGGTGTTTTCAATGGACTGCTTCGAGGCATTGGGAAGCCAGAGATTGGAGCATTGGCATTTATCATAGGTTATTGCCTGATAGTATTTCCAGTTGCTGTACCCCTCATGTTTCCAGCAAAGCTAGGAATAACAGGTCATTTTTTTAATTCTATTAGTTTTCTGTCAATTGGCTAGGTGACTTGGACTAAGAAGAGTGTTTTTAGGAAAGTATTTTAGACTGATATTGTTATGCTCTTTTTGAAAACATTAAGTTTAATTGATCAGGACAAAAACATGAAAAGTCACACACTGGTAAAAGCACAAAAGCAGTGTAAGGATGCAGACCAACCACATTAAATAGGTATCCTTACTCCATATTAACTTTATTTTATCCAGGAGCTATTCCATAATAGTGACTGAGAAACCAGCCTACCAGAGCCCCAAGTTAGCTCATTTCCAAGGAATTGGCTAATTACTTGACGTGAGTTATTTTCTTAATTATGGATGGTATAGAGAAAGAAGACCAGAATGTAAAATAGAAGAGGGTAATGCTATTAGAATGTGAATAATCTGACTAGTAGCTAAAAAAGGTTGAAAGGAATTGATTCCATCACTTTCAGATCCAAAGAAATTAATCAAATAATCTTGGATAACACATTGGAGATTGTTGTACTAGCTTCAGGACCAACTACACTTTACAATTATGAAAGCTTGAAGCCAACACGCACAATAGGAATTATGACATTTTTTTTCAACCAAGAATGGGTCAAGAATCTAACTGTAATAGAAGGATAGCATGTTTAGCTTTAAAGAGAGAACATCATCCATAACTCAAGGCAATGGGGTGTTTTTCCTAAATGTGGCATGAATAGAATATGCCTTTAAGCATTGATTGGATACACATAATATGTTTTCTATTTCTCAAAAATGTTTCAAATACAGATATTGTTTCTAAATTTATCAGCAGCATTAAGACCGTATGCGCCACTACAGATAAATACTGTCACCTTCAACCCCCAACATTGCTATAATTCTTTGGATCAGTACATCTAATTCTGCCCATACTTGTAATGATACAATTCAGTAACATTCAGTAGTAGGATCTGTTCAATCAAAAAATGGTTTTCACTTAAAAGGATGATCAGTCTTGGTGGAAAATGCATTAGAACCTGACCAAATCATTCACTCACTTTTGTGCTGAGCCATCCTTTAAATTGAAATTTATTATTGAAATATAAGATGTAAAAATAAAAAGTAAAGGGTTTTTAATCTAATTGTTGTAGTCAAAATGAAGGGGTCATACACATTATATTGGTGTATTTTGATTTGTCTGTTACATACTGTATATCGTCAGAAACAATTGTCTAAATGAGAAAAATAGGATTTTGTTGTATTCACTGTAAAATCCTTTTTTTCTGCGTTGATTGAAAGACACTGCAGAGATCTTTAGATCTTCACCATTGGGTTATAGCGCCACCATGAGGAGTAGGACACTAGACACAAAAAACATAAGCAAAGCCGAGGGATAGCTCCTGCTGAGGGCCAAACCCCCATCTGCTAGAGGCAGCTCAGTTAGTAACAAAGCAATAGACAAACAACAATTGGTCATACACATAACAACCATAGTGCTGTGTCTTTGCGTGAACGCAGAAAAAAGTATTTTACGGTGAGTACAAAAAAAAAACAATTTTATTTTCTGTTTATTGAAAGACACGGAAAAGAAAATCCCAAAGCAGTAACTACTGAGGGGTGGGTACAAAACAACTCTTCCCTCAGGCTTTAACACACACACTGCTCCCAGTGGAGCTCCCAGGACAGAGCGACATGCAAAGCCTGCACCACGGGGGGAAAATGCTGCAATCCTGCAATCCAGGTATGGTAACCAAATACTGAAGAGTCCAGAAAGTTCTCCCAGATGCATAACAGTGCAACAGAAAAAACAAACAAACAGAAATGTTGACAAAACTAGAGACCTATAACATGAAGGAAAACCAACCTTCAAGATAGAAGATCCCGCAGATTTGGAAGAACCCAGGAAACATCTGCCAAAAATTCGATCAGGTCAAATTAGTATGACCAGCCATATCAGCTGGGGGTCATCAGCAAAACACCCTCCATCCCAATCCAGAGGAGCAGACAAGGAAGAACAACCAGAGGAGAAAGGCACAAATCCTGCTGCATCAATCCCACGGAGTCCCGACAGCAACCTTGGATATCAACACTGGTGACAACATTGTGTAGTTCATAGAAGACCGTAAAGGTCCAGATCCGACATCTCCCACTTTTAACGGGGCCTCGCAATACTTCCGGGAGCAGGAACCATGTCCCCAGGTCCAGCCGGGGCACTGTCCACCTGGGGGGACACTGTGACAGAGCAACAAGTCACTTGGTCATATGTGTCCCCTGTGAGGAAAACTCACAGGCTGCCCTTGGTTAGGGCTGTCACAGCCGACCCCACATATAGCTAAGGATCTGCATAAGCTCAATGGCTGAGCTGGAGAGACTACAAGGATCGATATTATCCAGCTTGTCACCCAGCTCAGCTGTTATTTGAAGGTCTGGAAGACAGACGAAAAAGCAAAAAGAAAGATTCCGAGAAGAGAGCTTAGGTCCTTACTCCTTGACAATAGGCAAAAAAACTGAGCTGCCTCTAGCAGATGGAGGGTTTGGCTACCAGCAAGGGGCCACCTCTAGTCTGTGCTTTTGCTTTTTGTGCCTAGTGTCCTAATCCTGATGGCGGCGCTATAACCCATTAATGAAGATAGACCTTTGCTGTGTCTTTCAATAAAAATAAAATAAAATGAAGTTTGATTCGTGCCCTGAGCATCTGTTATTTTCTTTAACAGGTTTTTGGACTGGAATGATAACTGGGTTTACTGTTATCGATCTCTTCTTCTGTATATATTTTTGGAAAGTAAACTGGAACCTAATGACAGAAAAGGTAATTATAAAATGCATTCTTCATGTTATTTAGAGAGATGTCGCACAGCTGCGGCTTCTGCTATGTGCTATTTAGATGTAGGGCTTAAAGGAGAACTATGAGGTGAGTGATTTGCACTCAGCCTCATTTGGGTGGATCCAGACAGCATTGTCGGGATCAGTTCCGGCTGCAGCGTCTCAGTATACCGTGAGCTGTAGCTCGTGGTATACTGAGCTTAGGGTGACGGGAGGACGCTAGTTTGTGTCCTCCCGTTACCCTAAGGAGAACTATGGGGAAAAGCCCTAACCCCATAGTTCTCCTTTAACAAGTTTGATGTCATTTCTTTTTTGGTCATTACTGATTTCCCTTTCTTTATATACACACACACACACACACACACACACACACACACACACTGATCGATCAGCCATAACAGTATGACCACCTGCCTAAGATTGAGCAGGTCCCTCTGTGGTATCTGGCACCAAGCCATCAGTAGCAGATCTTTTAACTCCTGTAAGTTGTGAGGTGGGGCATCCAAGCATTGCATCCTGGGAAGATTACAAGTCATTTTCCTCCCCTGAGATGATGTGCATGGCCACGTGTCATAGTCACATATGTAAGAGTTCCAGGAAGTAAAGGTATATTAATCTGCCCATAGTAATAATGGCCACTGTGAGAAGACTGGGGAGGAAAAGAAAAATAAAGTAGGCAAAGAATAAAAAGCCGGCAATTTTCTAGAAGTACGTCTTTGTAGATTGCTATTACTAAACATTTCTAAAGGTGTCTTTGTTATCATTTTAAAGATAAGGGTAAAGTTCCTCTTTAACTGGGCATGTCAAGTCTGGAAGGCAGTGCTGCTTGCTAAACACATCCATTAAAGTCAATGGGACCCTCTGCCAACTGCGTGCCACATGGTTGCGGCATGGTATTTCAATGTGTTTTCTATCCCACTTGGAATTTCCCGTTCCTGACTTATAGCCTCCATTGTAAAACCTTTTATGTTCTTCTCGCATCTGTTGGTGTGTCTAAAGTATTTGCGTTGACATTTTTGTTTAAACATTTGGTAAAAAATTGTTGATTAAATAAAGATTTTAAAAAAAGAGAACAAATGTAGCAACCACATCTAGGGACTGGTATATGATATGTTTTTTTGCTCTTGGTTTTAGACTTGCTTTAAGACTCACAAATTGCCATTTTTATCTTGGCTTATCTGAAACACCTATTGACTAGACTTGCTACTATCTTTTATCATGGACTAGTATGGTCTAGGGCAGGGGTAGGCAGCCTTGGCTTTTCAGCTGTGCTAAAACTAGACATCCCATAAGGCATTGCAAGCCACAGGCATGACTCCCAGAGGCAGAAGCATGATGGGATTTGTAGTTTCAGCACAGCTGGAGAGCCCTGGTCTAGGGCTAATGATATAACTCCAACCAAAGCATCCCATCTACAGGCAGACTTGTCAGCCTTGCTTTCTTCCTAAGGTGTGGAATAATAATGCCAATTTGTATTTTACGATATACTTTCTTTGCTTTTTAGGCTCAAGAACTTGTAGGCTTGAGAAAGGATCTTGACTCATTTCAGCATAGTGTTGATCCTGCCTTATTTGAGCATAGTATTGATACTCCAGGTATGTAACTTTGTATTATTTTGGTACTGGCAACATAAAGATATACATAATAAAGTGGTAACTTAATTCAAATCTTGTTAGATATAAAGGTGTTTCAGTAAGGGTGCTAATGAAAGTGTCTGAAATGTAGAGAGCCATTAGAGCAGCGGTTCTCAACCTGTGGGTCGCGACCCCGTCGGGGGTCAAATGACTATTTGCCAGGGGTCGCCTAAAAGACATCCCAACTCTCCCGGACGCCTCTCGGCCGCCCGGGAGAGAAACACTTTCTCCCGAAAGGTTTACTCTGCTCTGGTTTTTCTTCTTTTTTTTTCCTGATATTGGAGCCGCCGGCTGATGTCAGTCAGAAAAAAAGAAAGAAAAAAAAACAGCATAGGAACGCATAGCTAGATTCCTATTGGCTATTTCACTTTGCAATATCCAACAGCAAACTAGCTATTGCACCCGCCCACTGCTGCTGTCAATCAGCAGAGGGGGACCTGAAGTTTTCCATCAGGTCCTCTTCTAGTGATTTACAGCAGCAGAGGGCGGGTGCAATAGCCAGCTTGCTATTGGATATTGCAAATTGAAATAGCCAATAGGAATCTAGCTATGCATTCCTATGCTGTTTTTTTTTCTTCTGACTGACGGCGGCCAATGTCAGAAAAAAACAGAGCATGGAAAGGTTTACTCTGCTAGATCGAGCAGAGTAAACCTTTCCGGGAGAAAATGTTTCTCTCCCGTGAGTTGCTAATAGCGGGAGACTCCCAGAGCGCCTGGGAGAGTTGGCATGTCTGCCATCAGGGTGGTATGGCCGGTACCCATGTG